>NC_081165.1:7927259-8044759 GCF_012432095.1 Onychostoma macrolepis | reverse complement strand
AATTCTGTCACAGTTTCTTCAAGTTAAACCGGGCTGCTGTGAAAACCTTTTAGGTTTCTGTTTGTATATATGATGATAGTTTTACTCAAAAGAAACGGTAAAATGCTCATGACCTGACTCTCACAGCAGTTCTAGAGATGATGTTCATGTGTTCATGTACTCTGAAAGGCTGAAAATAGCAAGCGGTATGTGTGTAGTAAACAAAACTGCTTCTGCATCATTCATTCACACACGCACGCAGAACATGTAGGATTCATATTTAAATGGTATGTTTGTGGCTTAATATTCAGACACTAGTCCATATCGCCTTTTCATTTAGGTGTACTGACATACTTATGTATCCATCCAAAATTTGGCAAATTCCGTGTCATTCTATGTTATACAGTAAATTCCGTTTTTATGACTAGAATCTGCTATTCCGTCCGCGTTTATATGCTAAATGTAAGCTGGCTCACATTTCCATTGACAATTTAAGAGGCTAGCAATCATGGTGCTAACTAGCTCAACTGTGATGCTGTTTCTTCTGCCTTCTGTTGACCAGTTTTGTGTTATCATACGAGAATGTTGGTTATAATTTGATTTAACTGAATTTCAATTGTAAAATATTTTTACCATTCTATAATTATTCCAGTTCCAGTATTTCCAAAATTCCCCATCTTACCTTCCCATGGATAGTTTCACCCCTTTGCAACTCTTTTTCTCGCATGTTTCATTCATTATAATAATCTTCAAAAATTCTGAATAGGCCATAAATTAACTACACCAAAGTCACATGACTTCTGGCTTTATATTCAAAAACATTTTCCCTGAAAGTCTGTGTTCAAGTAGTTTGTAAGATTGTGATTATAAACACAGCAAGAAAAAAACACAAGGCTACATTACTTGATTTATTTGATGTTGTAGAATAGCTTGTTCATCACAGACCTTATTGACTTCAGCACGGTGGAACCGGAGGAGCTGATTTTGGATACATCATCCCTACAGCACTCTATTATTAGACATTAGAAGATATTTTTAACTGAAAGTTTTCCCAAACCCAACATAAAACATTGCCTAGCACTTAATAGTGATAGCCATTAACTAAAACATCTGTGCAAGAAATATCAAAATATAGGTACCTTCTATCAAATGAGTCTTCTCTGTGCTTAGCTGGCTGTGAGAAGCATTTGCATCCATTCTGATTCAAACTCGCTGCCATTTTAATCATGTTAACAGCAGTTTAACAATATAATGGTGTGCTTTCCAGTCTCAAATGTATAATCTGTTCGATTTTAATCACTTTATGAGCCCATTTTACAGCAAATCATGCTGTTCACAGAAATCTCTGTTCCTATGGGATGTTGTGTAAAGCTGTAAAGCCTGTCTGAGCAGGTGGGGCGGTGCTTAGCCAAGGGTCAATTGCTGGTTGTGAATATACTGTATGTGTGTGTATATATATATATATATTAGTATACATGCATACATACATACATACAGTGGGTACGGAAAGTATTCAGACCCCCTTAAATTTTTCACTCTTTGTTATATTGCAGCCATTTGCTAAAATCATTTAAGTTCATTTTTTTTCCTCATTAATGTACACACAGCACCCCATATTGACAGAAAAACACAGAATTGTTGACATTTTCGCAGATTTATTAAAAAAGACAAACTGAAATATCACATGGTCCTAAGTATTCAGACCCTTTGCTCAGTATTTAGTAGAAGCACCCTTTTGATCTAATACAGCCATGAGTCTTTTTGGGAATGATGCAACAAGTTTTTCACACCTGGATTTGGGGATCCTCTGCCATTCCTCCTTGCAGATCCTCTCCAGTTCTGTCAGGTTGGATGGTAAACGTTGGTGGACAGCCATTTTTAGGTCTCTCCAGAGATGCTCAATTACAGGCCTCTCTCATCTTTTTAAGTGGGAGAACTTGCACAATTGGTGGCTGACTAAATACTTTTTTGCCCCACTGTATATATGTATATGTGTGTGTGTGTATAGTCATGGCCAAAAATATCGGCACCCTTGGTAAATATGAGCAAAGAAAGCTGTGAAAATTGATCTGCATTGTTAATCCTTTTGATCATTTATTTAAAAAATGCATATATATATACAGCACACATATACATATATTATGTAAACGAAAACTTCAAATTACAGCACTGAATAATACATTTATATGGCCAAAATGCATCTAAAAATAGTGGAGGAAACAGAATGGGATGCTACGGGAGAAGTACGTGATCAAAGCTGCCCAAAACGTGACAATTCTTTATTTTAAACTTTAAGCCTATGCATTAGCGCAGTGGCTTGCCTTGTCAGGCGCTTTGACAGATGCGTGTGTTCTCAGCGCAAAAACTTTGTTTACGATCATATCCTTATCTGTAAATGTCACAAATTCACGTGAGCATTTCCATTTTTGCATAAAGTTCCGTCCTGACAGTCTGCGTTAAGTTTAAATCTTTACTGAATGAGCACCGGTGTGGCGGGCGCGTGATCGCGTGTCAGAGAGGAGAACAGTTAATATTCAGCGCAAAAACATTATTTGTGCTGAAATGTCTGTTTTTGAACGTTAATTTAAGATTTACAAGTCAACATGTAGTGCACGTATTTTATGAGAGTAGGAACTGTAAAGGGTTAACCGTGTATAGTTGTCTGAAAATAAATATCAGACGCTTCATAGCCACCTTTTACAGGATAAAGAAATTACTGTAAACGTGACTGTGATCAAAAAGTGAACACGTGTTACTGCAGAGCATTACTCTTACCTGTTGGTTAACACTGAGTTTGTGTTTTTATTCGTCTTTATTATCTGTATTATTGTCTTAATTTTTGATGAAGAGATTTAAACTGTAGGCCTATATACAGTGCTTAACAAATTTATTAAAACAAAATTATTTAAGGTTTATAACAAATTATGTAAGCTTTGTGCCACTGTTGCTCTAAATTAACAGTAGGCTATTGGCGTTTACTAAAATATTTTTTTAGTAACAGTAGACTATTTCTAATGCTATAATATAATTATTGCTGTTATCTATGAAAGAATGAAAGATCTATGAAAGATTTTTTCAGATACCCAATTAGTCAAAAAGTACCTAAACAATGCCAGCAAGAATGCATGCTGTTATGAAAGGCAGGCCATTTTTTTAAAATTATGTGAATAAATACTATTTAGTTGTTTCAGTTTGTTATTCGCCCAATAAATGACAATAACATATTTTTAGATTTAAACAATTCTTTGACAGATTCCTAAAATATTTGTGTTTTCTGTGTATTATGACAGGTGTTCTAATAAATTGTTAAGCACTGTTTTCATAGCATTCAGTTGGCATGCTTGTTTGAAGGACATTGGGCAGAATGTGGAAGTGTTTTTTTTTTTTTTTTTTGTCAATAAAATACAAAGATTTGCTGTTTTTATTTGATTAATCGGGGAAAAAAATAATCGGCCAACTAATTGATTATCGAAATAATCATTAGTTGCAGCCCTACTGTCAAACGATTAATCGCATCCAAAATAAAGGTTTTTGTTTACATACTATATGTATGTGTGCTGTGTATATATACTGTATGTGTGTGTACTTATATATACACATAATAAATATTTCAGAAAAATTGATTTGTTTATATATTAAATATATTTATTTATAATATAAATAATATGAATATAAATATAGACGTAAATATTTTCTATATACTATGTATGTATATATATATGTGTGTGTGTGTGTGTGTGTGTGTGTGTGTGTGTGTGTGCATTTTGGATTTATATTTAGGTTGTAATCACATTCATGAATAACCTGGAAATATAAATATTATAAATATATTTTATAAATATTCAGATATTAGTGAGTATGAATTAAAATATTTAATGAGCATTTTTTTAAATCTCAAAATTATTTATAAAAAATGAGTAAAGGTGTGCAAACTTTTTTAATTATTATTATTATTATTATTATTATTACATTTTTGCACATTTACATAAGAGAACCACTTTGTAAGATACACTTTTAACACCTGTGTGTGTGTGTGTGTGTATATATATATATATATATATATAATATGGAATCCACACTCAGTTTGCAGCTCTTTTCGCAGGTTCTTCCAAAGTTATCCTCCTCCATCGTGCACGAGGTGGACAGTATCCTGGGCAACAAACCCTACAGTAAAAGGACTACCGCTCCTAGTGTGGAACCGGACGAGACCGGATGCTCCACACCCACCTTTGCCTGATCCTCCGTTCGCTTCAGCTTTTACTGAATGAGTACCGGCCGCATGAGACGGGCAAGCACCCACAAACCCTGGAGAGCAAGACTTTTAGAACACAAAGGGCAAGAAACGTGAAAAATACACAAAACAAACAAACAAAAAAAGACATCACTGACTGAGGGGATGAAATGCAGGATAGAGAGCAATGCATTGAAGATAATGTGCTTACGGATTCATCCGTGTGGGTACTTTAAAACCAGATCATTAGGGTGATTAAGAACAAAATAAAAAAATGATATGCTTAACAAAAATTTTCAAAAATAACACGCTTGCTTGGTTGCTGGAAATATTCAGTTTTTCTCTTTGCTTTTTTTTCTTTTCTTTTTTTGTATTGAATGCATAAATGGAGCTCAAGCTAAAATAGGTGATCCATAGCCACTTCATGTGACCCATTTGGGTTTGCACACATCGGTGTCCTGGCCCAGAACTCTTCACTGTGTTGTCTGCGTTATGTATACACACGCCCCCTTTCGCAGGCAAACCAATAAGCACTTTAAGAGAGGAGTGGCTTTGTGAAAACTGATTTAAAAGCAGCTCCACTCTAGTGTGGAACGGGCAAAATCAATCGCTTTTCCTTATTCTGCACAGGGCATTGCTCTTCACTGTTTAGCCTCAAAATACAGCCCTGGCTTCTCGCGTGTCATTGCTTTGCTAACAGGGCCGCCAGAGATCACTCCATCAGATGTGCTTTTGGAGGGCAGCTGTCTGTGTGACTGCTGAAGATCGCTGCAGACTGAGGGCCATGAGCCTCGGAGGTCTTCCATCCACAGTAGCCTGCTCCCAGCACACATTTAGTGCACTGATATTACAGTTACACATGCAGATTTATTAGAGTTTAAGTGTAGATTGAATTATCTGAAGTACTAATCGGATAAGCATGCTTCAAAAGTATTTAATGCAATTACTGCAAAATTTTACATCTGAAGAGTGAATGTTAAGAAACGTCAAAACATGTTCTGGTCATATTTCACCTCAAAATCAATACCTATATACAATATAATATAAGATATACAAAATAATTCTACTTATTATTTTAGGACCATTACAATTGATTTATTAATTTAGTTGTGACCATTTTCATGATAATTTTCTCTACAAATTGTGAAGTGTAATGTTGTACTTTTAATTTTTAAAAGTGTTCTGGCATGATGTGTTACAGTAATATGATTTATTTTATATATATATATATATTATTTTTTTTTTTTTTTTTTGTCAATAAAATACAAAGATTTGCTGTTTTTATTTGATTAATCGGGAAAAATAATCGGCCAACTAATTGATTATCGAAATAATCATTAGTTGCAGCCCTACTGTCAAACGATTAATCGCATCCAAAATAAAGGTTTTGTTTACATACTATATGTATGTGTGCTGTGTATATATACTGTATGTGTGTGTACTTATATATACACATAATAAATATTTCAGAAAAATTGATTTGTTTATATATTAAATATATTTATTTATAATATAAATAATATGAATATAAATATAGACGTAAATATTTTCTATATACTATGTATGTATATATATATGTGTGTGTGTGTGTGTGTGTGTGTGTGTGTGTGTGCATTTTGGATTTATATTTAGGTTGTAATCACATTCATGAATAACCTGGAAATATAAATATTATAAATATATTTTATAAATATTCAGATATTAGTGAGTATGAATTAAAATATTTAATGAGCATTTTTTTTTAAATCTCAAAATTATTTATAAAAAATGAGTAAAGGTGTGCAAACTTTTTTTTAATTATTATTATTATTATTATTATTATTACATTTTTTGCACATTTACATAAGAGAACCACTTTGTAAGATACACTTTTTAACACCTGTGTGTGTGTGTGTGTGTATATATATATATATATATATATATAATATGGAATCCACACTCAGTTTGCAGCTCTTTTCGCAGGTTCTTCCAAAGTTATCCTCCTCCATCGTGCACGAGGTGGACAGTATCCTGGGCAACAAACCCTACAGTAAAAAGGACTACCGCTCCTAGTGTGGAACCGGACGAGACCGGATGCTCCACACCCACCTTTGCCTGATCCTCCGTTCGCTTCAGCTTTTACTGAATGAGTACCGGCCGCATGAGACGGGCAAGCACCCACAAACCCTGGAGAGCAAGACTTTTAGAACACAAAGGGCAAGAAACGTGAAAAATACACAAAACAAACAAACAAAAAAAGACATCACTGACTGAGGGGATGAAATGCAGGATAGAGAGCAATGCATTGAAGATAATGTGCTTACGGATTCATCCGTGTGGGTACTTTAAAACCAGATCATTAGGGTGATTAAGAACAAAATAAAAAAATGATATGCTTAACAAAAATTTTCAAAAATAACACGCTTGCTTGGTTGCTGGAAATATTCAGTTTTTCTCTTTGCTTTTTTTTCTTTTCTTTTTTTGTATTGAATGCATAAATGGAGCTCAAGCTAAAATAGGTGATCCATAGCCACTTCATGTGACCCATTTGGGTTTGCACACATCGGTGTCCTGGCCCAGAACTCTTCACTGTGTTGTCTGCGTTATGTATACACACGCCCCCCTTTCGCAGGCAAACCAATAAGCACTTTAAGAGAGGGAGTGGCTTTGTGAAAACTGATTTAAAAGCAGCTCCACTCTAGTGTGGAACGGGGCAAAAATCAATCGCTTTTCCTTATTCTGCACAGGGCATTGCTCTTCACTGTTTAGCCTCAAAATACAGCCCTGGCTTCTCGCGTGTCATTGCTTTGCTAACAGGGCCGCCAGAGATCACTCCATCAGATGTGCTTTTGGAGGGCAGCTGTCTGTGTGACTGCTGAAGATCGCTGCAGACTGAGGGCCATGAGCCTCGGAGGTCTTCCATCCACAGTAGCCTGCTCCCAGCACACATTTAGTGCACTGATATTACAGTTACACATGCAGATTTATTAGAGTTTAAGTGTAGATTGAATTATCTGAAGTACTAATCGGATAAGCATGCTTCAAAAGTATTTAATGCAATTACTGCAAAATTTTACATCTGAAGAGTGAATGTTAAGAAACGTCAAAACATGTTCTGGTCATATTTCACCTCAAAATCAATACCTATATACAATATAATATAAGATATACAAAATAATTCTACTTATTATTTTAGGACCATTACAATTGATTTATTAATTTAGTTGTGACCATTTTCATGATAATTTTCTCTACAAATTGTGAAGTGTAATGTTGTACTTTTAATTTTTTAAAAGTGTTCTGGCATGATGTGTTACAGTAATATGATTTATTTTATATATATATATATATTTTTTTTTTTTTTTTTTTTTTTTTAATAATTTATTCATGGAAATAAATCACACAATAATGCAAAAAAAACTTTGATGGTCCTAAAATATATACGTAAGATATTCAGTACAAAATTAGAATACTTATTAGGACCATTACTTTACTTTTTTTATTTATTTTATTTTTTATTTTTGGCATTGTGATCATTTTCATGATAATTATTACATTTTTCCTACAAGTTGTCTAATTTTATGTGTGTGTGGGGGGGGGGGGAATATATTTCTAATTACTGGAACGCGCATATGTATATCCTGCTAATATTTGTCTGTTTTTTTGTTGTTGTTGTTTTTATAAATGAGTCACAATGCATTACAGTAATAAGATTTTTTTTTTTTTCATTTTATTTTATTTTATTTTTTATTAGAAAAAATAAAAGTGAGAGAAAAATAATAATTCATGGGAAAAAAAAAAGGTATATGTATAAAAATATATAAGATATTCCATACAAACATAGATCACTTATTTTAGGACCATTACAATGTTTTTTTTTTTTTATTGTTTTTTTAATCTTAAATTTTTTTTTATTGTGACTTGACCATTTAAATGGTAATTAAGCACATTTTTCCTACAAATTGTCTTTGTTATACGTTATGTTATGTTATAATATATATATATATATATATATATATATATATATATATATATATATATATATATATATATATATATGTGTGTGTGTGTAACCGTAGTAATAAAACCTTGATGGTCCTAAAATATTGATTTTAGGGTGAAATATTATGATTTTTGTTTTTGTTTTTGTTTTTTGTGACACTCACCTCCTAAGGCAAATTCATTGATTATTAGCAACCAGTAGAAACATGGGGTGGTGGTAGCCTAATGGTTCTAAATAATGGGCTGCTAACACAAAAGTCGCAGGTTCAATCCTAAATAGAGGTGAAACACAGTTCTGCTTTATCACCCTGCAATCGGACGTCTATTAGTAGCAAAACCCAACAGCGATTTGACGATATTGTCTGCAGTGTAGCTGGGGCCAGCATAACTCCAGCGCTCACCTGTGGCCTTCCACAGCACAGCAGATGTTCCTAGCCAATAGGAAAGCGGACTGTTTAAACGGCATTCTCTCACCCACCCAATAGGAGCAAAGGCCTGTTTGTGTCAGCAGCTCAGGGACTGCAGTAGAATGTCTACGTCTGCATGTGTTCATGTGTGTGCGCGTGTGTATGCGAAATACATCGTTTGCTGTTTCTTCATCTCATTTCTGGACACTGGGCATTTCTTCTATATGTACCGGTGATGATACGTGTGGCTGAAGCCAAAGATTTATCCCACATCCCGTCAGTAACGTGACTCCCGTGTCCTCTTTCCCACGGAGAGACCATGGCTCACTTAGCAGCATGTATCTGCGCATCTTTCTTCACTTTGTATATTCACTCTGCGCTCTAGAAATAGAAGTACATATATACATACTTAGTGCAAGTATACATAGTGCACCTGGTATGAACGATAAGCAGTCTTTAGATCTTTTTTAATGGAGGTTGGTCGCCAGACGTTGATTAAAAATATAGTACTGAATTTCTTGTCGGCGTGCAGCGTTTAATCAAACCGTCCCTGATCAAGCACAAGGGAATTGCATGAGGTTCATTTGGAAAGCATGCAGCGGGATCCATGCGCTACATTTAATGCACAATTCATATCCGATAATGTTGGCGAGACTGACATTTTTGTACAATTCTGAAAAGACGAGCTTGCTGTTCTTCATGGTAGTGATTAAAAATACTCTAAAGATCAGAATCAAAGATATGGGAGTTAAGTTTGTCTTAGTATATCAACTCTATTCATGACTTAGATCAGCTTTAAACAGTTGAATGTTGAAGTTTGGTGTCCGTTCATCTCATCTGTGTGTTTGTGCGTCTCTGAAGAGCGTTTAGAGCCATGTACATTTCCTGATTACAATAACGGTGCAGTTACTCCTAACAGTCTCTGAACGATTTGCACTTTATTCGTTAGGCAGTTGCTTAATTGGAGATGATTCATTTACATTTATAGCGTTAACATCTTTTACTTTTTTCCCCTTTTAAAGGAATGTTTTAGGTTCAGGTCGATTCATGTCATAATTTCCAATTATGTTGTTAACAGTAATTTACTTAAAAGAGAAATGTACTTTTAAAAGCAGAGATGTGCAGCTATGTAAAGAGTTTTGAGTATTATGTGAAATTTACAACATTTACAGCATTTTTAGTTTTTGCATTGCATTGCATTGCAGTAATGAGAATTGTGGGGAAAATGAACTTAATGACAAATAATCGTCCTAAGAAACAGGCGTTTGGTTATTTCATGCAAAATATAACAGATATATAAATTATGGAAATTGCTTTGTGAAATTCACCCTATAAGACAAATAACTAAAATTTAAATAATTGATTATTAAAATAATAATAATAATAAAGAGAGCGAACAAAAGAAACAAGTAGTTGGCAAATGCTTACAAATAAATACTATAAAATAAATTGCATTGTTAATCTAAAAAAAAAAAGAGAAACATTAATTTATTTGTAAGCATTTGGCTGCGACTTAAATTACATTGAATAATTGTTGATTTAAACATAGAAATAAACAAAAATGAAGTGGTAGCCAAATGCTTACAAATAAAGACAAATTTGATTGATTTAAAAAATAAAATAAAAAGTGGTTGCCAAATGCTTACAAATGTGATAGACGTGTTTATGAACATTTTTATCACACTAATATAATGCTGAAGTGTTATGGTTAAACGTAAGAAATTATATTTTAATATTTTCTTGCCTCTTAAGCATAGAGCATTGCAAATTCATTAGTCAACAAGTGTTTTTTCTGTTTGTAATGTCCATAGAGTCTCACTGAAACTGAAACATTCCTTTGTTTCATTGTTGTACATTGAAATATCATCGAGATGAAACGGCATCTCTAAAGTGTGTTTGAGAACCAATGCGAGCAGTAGATTGGTGAACGGAGGCAGTTATTAGTTTAGTTTCAGTGTTGAGATTCATCACTGTGTTTGGATAACAGAGCTGCCGGATTCCCAGCGTTATCTGCGTTTGACTGGACTCGTGTATCGACTAATATTCTCATTTTATTAGTGTTGTACCTCGTCAGCGTGTTTCTGCTCTCACGTTGACTGCTTTGATAAGAATCGGAAACGTTTGGTGAAGACGACATGAATATCACTGACTGGTTTTCCATGCCTCCGAGCAGTTTTTTCTTAGTGATCTTTTAAGCTCAGAGTGGAATGGTTGGAAAAACAGGGAAAAGTGTAATTGTTATTAAATCTGTCCAGATCTGACAGATGTGAAGAGTATTGTTTTCAAGTACCATACTTCAGTTCCCGAGGAGATTATTTTTCATGTTTAATATTTTGCAAAGATGAAGACAAAAATATGATTTTATTTTTTTACCATTCTTTGTTGCCCTTCGGTGGTACTGACCTGAAGAAGATGATGATGATGATGATGATGACAAAGAGCAATTATTTGCACTGAATATGCATTTTGGAAAATTCTGTGAAATGTATACAATGGCAAGCTACATTTCCACGCATTGTGGAGAAATACTGTATGTCGAGTCAGATATATCTGTATATAGTTTGACCTTTGTACATATATATATATATATATATATATATATATACATATACATGGTCCTGATCACTCCAGCCTTTGGTTCTTTTATTTTCATCAAAAGGCATTTGCTGACTGCATTGTGCTTGAATCTGAATTTAGACATGTACAGCGCCAGTATCTATGAAATGACAACTATAAAATATTGACAAAAAAAAAGTCCGTTTGTGTCTTTTTGTTTTTTGCTGAGTTTCTTAAGAAATGCATCAATGTTGCTGAAGTTGCAGTATGTAACTTTTTGCTTTTCTATCGCTATTTTGGTTTGCATTGCTGGTAGTAACTGATTACATGTAATCTGGATTATGGAATCAGATTCCAAAAACTAAGTACTCTTAATTATATTACATTTTAAAATACTCATAATCAGACTAAACTTTATTGATTACATACAATAGCAATAAATTAGTCATAATGTAGTGATTGTCATTACTGCTTATATACATTTTCCTATTTTTTTCATAAGAAAATAAGATGTTAAACTAAGAAAATGGAAGCTGACATTTATTCTAAAGATTGTTTCACAAATACGGCCCCTGGATTTAAAAAAAATTGTTAAAAAAAAAACAAACAAAAAAAAAAAGAATATATATATATATATATATATATATAGACACCATTTGCTGAATTAAAAATATAGTGCTTTTTGAAATATTTAACATGCTTAAAATTTTTAAAAACTAGTATTCCAGGGTGGCACAAGTAAAAAACTTTTTCAACAGGTTCACATATTAAAGAGTTTGCAAAACATTTACAATTGTATATTTTACAAAACATAAATAAATTCAAATTTTATACAAAACAATCAAAAGCATGGAAAAATGTACCAGTTTCTATTTTTTTTTTTTCCTTCTAATATTAACATATAAAGGCCCTCTAATAAAAGGTCATCATAGCACCATCTCTAACATCACGAAACATCACTTCATGTAGTTTAATATCTTGCCATCCACACAGATGTTTCTTTATCAAACGTTACAGTCTGTCAAAGAGGTAAAACAAATACAGTTTGTGTTCAACTACTGATTTTGTGAAATTAGTAAACACCTGGGACTTTATGCAATGTCTCAATAATAGCTACAATCCAGCAGCGTAAACGAGTGCTCTGAATTCCAAAGGCACTTTTCTTTTCTTTTTCTTGTCGATTCAAAAGTGAATCTGACAACAGTACTGAAACACAGACAATATGAAAATCCCCTGAAAGCACACTGAAGGATGGAGTCTGAGCTGTGAGGAGCAGTCAGGGTGAGTAAAGTGCATCTGTGTGTTTGTGTCCCGCTGCTCAGTGAGAGTGTTAGCGCTATGAGGTGTTGAGCTGGGACTGATTCTCCTCTAGACGTCTGGAGTCGACCTCTGGAGGGACACCTAAGAAAATACAATTACAACCATTGAGATTACATTATATCGTATTTGACTAAATTAGTTATTACAGCTGACTAAAACTAAACCTAAAACCGTAAAAAAAAAAAACTTTAAAATACTTGTTAACTGAAATAAAATGTTAATAAAATTAAACATATTTCGGCTAAAATAACTAAAACTAAAATAAATATAAAAATAGACTTGAAAATAATAAAACAAAAAACGAAATTGCTAAAGCTAAATGTAAACAAAATTTAAAAAATAAAAACTATATAAACTTAAAAAAATGACTAAAAATGAAAAAATAAAATCTAGAAATAACTACAATGAAATTAATCGCATCTAAAATAAGTTTTTGTTTGCATGTGTACTGTGTATATTTATTATGTATATATAAATACATACAGTAAATATTTTGAAAATATGTACGTGTATTTACATGTATATTCTTATATTTTATGATATATAAATATATTTAACATATAAACAACATATTTTTCATAAATGTATACATGCATGTGTTTGTATTTTATATATACATAATATGCACCGTATACACATATATTATGTAAACAAAAACTTTTATTTTGGATGTGATTAATCGCGATCAATCGTTTGATAGCACTATGAAAAATACAATGAAATACTGTTTCATGAGATGTCACTGAGAATTGTGATTCTCAATTTTTGATTCATATGCAATAATAAATAAATTTAAATCTAAGTTTGGAGTTTTTCGCCTGAATTAGCCGAATTTTGTCTGAATTAGAATTAGAGACGGTTTATTTCAAACCCTGATTCTCTCTCAAGCAGGTTTACGTTGTGAGCACGTGAGGCCGATCCAGCCGTTCAGACACAGGCAGCGTCCGTTTCTGCGGTCACACTGAGCTCCGTTCTCACATTCACAGCTGAGCGCACAGTCGGGTCCGAACCGCGTCACACTGCAGTCTGACACAACACAGCACACATTACACACGCATATTCATATAGATATAATCATGAGCGTGCAGTAGTGTTACTGGACTCACCGCTGTCACACCTGACGCCCGTCTTTCCTGAGGTACAGATACACCTGCCGCTCACCGGGTCACACGGTGTGTCCTCCGCACAGTCACATGACCAAGAGCAGTTCAGACCAAACGTGCCCTGCTCACATTCTGAGGAACATTTTTTTTTTATTAATGTTTATTTTATTTCAAGTAACGAAAAAGCTTTTTAATGTTTTCATTTATTTTTACTTATTTTTAGTAGTTTAACATACATTTAACCAAAATGAGAAATGTTTCCTTGGCTATAAGCTGAAATAAAACAAGCTGAAATATGTTTTTTTTTTTGTATTTCAGTTATTGTTTATTTTAAGTATTATATTTAATTGCACAGTATTACAACTGTTTTATTATTATTGTATATATTATATTGTGTTAAGTTGTTATTATTATTGGTATTATTAAATATATAAAGTAGATTTTTATAATCTTTAATTATAAATGTTTTATACTGTATATAAATTTTGGTAACACTTTACAATAAGGTTCATTAGTTAACAACATTAGTAAACATGAACTAAGAATGAACAATACTTCTACAGCATTTATTAATCTTAGTTAATGTTAATTTCAGCATTTACTAATGCATTATTAAAATCATAAGTTGTGTTTGTTAACATTAGTTAATGCTCTGTGAACTAACATGAATAAACAATGAACAACTGTATTTTCATTAACTAACATTAACAAAGTTTAATAAATAGTGTACTAAATGTATTGTTCATTGTTTATGTTAGTTAATACATTAACTAATGTTAACAAATGACACCTTATTGTAAAGTGTTACCTAAATTTTCATCTATCTGTGCATGTGTGTGTGTTTTTATATATATATATATATACACACATACATACAAATATACAAAGTACAAAAAAACGTGAAATGCCTTGGCAACTGTAGCTAAAATAAAAAATATTTTATTTTAGCTAATGTTTATTTTATCTCAAGTAATGACTTTATGGTTTTAGTTATTTAGTTACTAACAATAATATGATAACTACGTGATGCAACCGATTTTACTGTATGAAGTATCGTGTGTAAAGCCTTAATATAGGCAAATCTTCATGAAATATACATCAATTCATAAGAAAATTTAATTAAGAAATGTTTGAAATGTTGTAAACAATCAGGAATTGACTTGCTGTTTAAAAAGTGTTACTTATTAATTGATTCAGGAAAATAATCTCACACATGAACCTACAAGGCAGACTGACTACAGCATTTATGTGTGTGTGTAGACTGATGTAGATGATCTGACCTCTCTCACAGCGAGAGCCGTGAAATCCAGCTGGACAGAGGCACTGTCCGGTTCTGGGGTGACATGAAGCCCCGTTCACACAGTCACAGCGCTGCTGACAGCCAGAGCCGAACAGACCAGCGGGACACGCTGAAACACACACACACACACACACACAGTCAGCATACAGCAAACTCTCAGTCTGTGCTGGAAGAGCTTCTCATGGATCTCACCGTGTTCACAGAGATGACCGTAATATCCCGGCTGACACCGACAGCTTCCTGTCACTCGGTCACATGTGCTGTTATTCTGACACAAACACTGCAGAACACAGTCAGGACCGAAGCGACCCTCAACACACTCTGACAACACACACATACTAAATCATTAATCATTTTGATAATATAAATATTATCAATACCATGTGACCATGTGCATTCAAACTCATTTCAAGTACTCCAGAGTGCAATCTGGACGATTGGGTAAATCTTATTGGTGTAGACCCGAGCATGCGCATTCCTTTGTGAACGATTTTGTAATTGATTTGGCCATATTACAGAAATATTATGTGCTAACTCTAGAATCATAGGCCTATCTTAATTATTACCTGTTCAGTAACCATGGTAATTTTAGTCAGATGAAGTCATTGTTTACAAGTAAACTCTTGACGACGGTACCTCCGGGTTCTTCAGGCTGAATAGCGCTTCATTCATATTTCCTTGAGGATCGGCAGGCCGCGGATCAGCACTAAATTTACTGTATTTTAAAAATGGACAAACACGAACATAAGCGGCTGATTTTACGTTTTAAAGCACAACCGTTTTTTGTTGTTGTTTAAAGAGATGAGTTATAGCCTACGTTTTCATGGCAAGCTCAATGTTTCCTTGTTTATATCTTAATAAAATATTTGAGCCTACATTGATTCTCTTACAGTTTTTAAAGGTTCCTATCTTATAGTAAATAAGTGTCTGTGACATTAGATATTAAAAATCCAATTATTTATGTATCCACCCCTATCCACACTCAATCATTGTACCCATATAGACCTGCATAACTATCGAATATTAAATCACTCAGAGCTGTAAATCTGTGCAATAGGTACGTGAGCACTTTTAATGAGTAAAAGACACTTTCTCTGTGATTACTTTTTTAAATTTTTTTATTGAAGACTATAACAAATAAACATCTAAAATCAGTAGACCTAATATAGTACATTGATTCCTGGTTCTTTTTAAAGGACTGAGCCACAAAACCAGTAATTTAATTTGTGCATAGCCTATATATAAAAGTATAAATAAAAATGTTGCAGAGAAAATATATGAGCATTTAGGCCTATTGCTTAAATACGCACTAAAGCACATTAATAATAATATTTGATGTAGTTCAGATTTATTAACAGCTGTTTTAGTAAACAAAAACATTTAAAATAGGCCTATATGCAAAAAAATAAATATATATATATATATATATATATATATATATATTTTTTCTTTTTTTTTTTCAGCAAGGTTTTTATTCCCATTATCTATACATAAAACCCCAGTTCACGCTGATGGACTATTTGGTATTATTGTCTTATTTGTCACCGCAGTTGTTCTTTAAAATAAAACCATTTGCGGGTTTGTCCTATGTCTTACTGAGCTACAGTGAATTATCATCATATCCAGTAACACTTTACAATAAGGTTCATTAGTTAACATTAGTTAACAACATTAGTTAACATGAACTAAGAATGAACAATACTTCTACAGCATTTATTAATCTTAGTTAATGTTAATTTCAGCATTTCCTAATGCATCATTAAAATCTCAAGTTGCGTTTGTTAACATTAGTTAATGCACTGTGAACTAACAACGAACAACTGTATTTTTATTAACTAACGTTAACAAAGATGAATAAATAGTGTACTAAATGTATTGATCATTGTTTGTTCATGTTAGTTAATACATTAACTAATGTTAACAAATGACACCTTATTGTAAAGTGTTACCTCATATCCTAAGTTTTTGCTTATCCACCGATCCTAAAATAAAGAATATAGGCTACATATAAATATACATTATACAAAACAGCTAAATCTCAAACAGTGGATCATTTTTATCAACATCGCCCAGCTAAAACTGCTCAGTGTTAAAGTATGTCTGCTTCGTGTACTGTGAAAAGTGCAATAATATCTGACTTCATTTAACATGCTATAGCATAGGTAGGACTATATCACGGCCACAAATTTGTGAGCTGCCCGAAGTACTCAGAGATGCTGCCACCAAGCGTTTGATAGGAACTTAATCTAACTAATTCCTCGTAAGTAAAAAAAAAAAACACATTTGCTAATTGATTCGAACTAAAATCGCTGTTGTTATCACTTAATATTTCTGTAGTACAGCCAAACAGCGTAGATCATTCATAAAAACGTATATAAAAGAATGCTCATGCGCAAACGTCTACACCAATAAGCTCTGCTGTATCACAAACCAATGAAATTGAAGGTGGGCGGAGCGACACGTGTCGCCCCACCTTAATGTGTCGCCCCGCCCCATCGTCCAGGGTGCACTCTGGGGCTACTCACTCATTTTGCCAGCACGGGTCACACACACACACACACACAAATAATTATTAAAATAATTGTGTGTGTGTGTGTGTGTGACTATGTACATAACAGATTGTTTTATTTAACAGATATATTACTTTATATATAATGTTTATCAGATAATTAATATAGATTCAAATATTTCAAAATATAATTACACTTTGATTCATATATTTCAGCTTGATCAAATGAATATTTGTAGGTATCTTGTATTTCTAGCACACATCAAATTAAAACAAAATTCCAAATCTAATTAGTGTTTAGAAAGAAGCAAAGGATTCATAAGCGTTAACTCTATAAATGAACAAATAAATAAAAAATAGTGCTGTCAAATGATTAATTGCATCCAAAATAAAAGTTTTTGTTTAGATAATATGTGTATACTGTGTATATTTATTATGAATATATAAATACACACACATACAGTATATATTTTGAAAATATTTACATGTATATACATTTATATTCTTATATTTTATATTCCATATAAATATATGTAATATATAAACATAACATATTTTTTCTTAAATATATGCATGCATTTATATATACTTAATATATGTGCGTATACTGTATATATTTACTATGTAAACAAAAACTTTTATTTTGGATGCGATTAATCGTTTGAAAGCACTAAAAACACTAAAAAACGATTTCTTCCAGTGGTAATTGCGTGAAAATAGGAAGTTAATCCCACACTGAAACTGGTTTAACATATATGTAGGCCGATATGTTTGACATTCAATTTACATCACATCAATTTGACCTGTTTTTTTACGTAAAAAACTGGGATTTGTTTTGTTTTGAATGAATAAATGACTATTAAAGGTAGAGTAAGAGTAACATCATGAACTCTATAGATGATGAACATATATATATGTCACCTCTCTCACAGCGCGAGCCAGTCCAGCCGAGGCCACATGAACAGTTTCCAGAGATGGCGTCACACAGGCCTCTGTTACTGCAGTCACAGTGCTGAGAGCAGCCCGATCCGAAGCGGCCCGCAGGACACACTACACACACACACTGCTGTCAGATGTCAGAGAACACACACATCTACCCTCACAGAACACCAGCTCACCTTCCTCTCCCACACACACGCCGGTGACCGGATCGCTCCTCGCCCCCTTCCCACAGACGGCCACACGGCCACAGTCCGGCCCGTAGCGTCCCGCTGGACACGCTGAACACCAGACCGGACGGGAGGAGAAGAGTGCTGTTGAAACGCTGCTGTCTGAGACACATACTGTGTATTTTGTTGAGTGTTTGCTGTGTGTGACTCACTGAGATGACAGCGGGCCCCGATGAATCCGGCCGGACACTCACAGGCACCCGAGACTGAAAGACAAACGCCTCCGTTCACACACTGACAGCGACGCTCGCAACCGGGACCGTAGAAACCCTCAGCACACGCTACACACCAGACACATCCAAAACAGCAACAGCAGCATCAGTAACACAGTCAATATACTCCATACAAACTTTACTGAGTTTAGAGCTTTACAATTACCCTCTCTCACTAATTATAGTCAAATAACCTTTTATCTAAAAGAGGGATTCTTTTATTTGTTTTTTTAGCCAAACCCCTTTTGACATTACTACTTTAATATTAAATAATTCATATTTAAATATTTTCACCCTTTAATATTACAATAATTTAACAGCACGTTCACTTGTTCACAGTTTTGTTATGTTGTGTCATGGTGGTAAAATATTTCATATTTTTAGTAAGTGTGTTTTAAATGTTTTTATTTTGCTATTGTATTTATTTACATTTTTGTATTTTTAGGGTTTTATTATTTTTGTATTTTATTTAGTTTTTATTGTAAATGTATTTTAATTTTACATTTCTATGATTTTATTATTTTTTATTAAGTGATTTAGCTTGTTTTTATTTTAAAATGATTCATTTACATTTTTATTTATTTTGCATTTTGGAAAAATGTATTACATTGTTTTAAGATTTATTTATTTTAACCTCGCATTTTTATTTTATTAATTTATTAAGTGTTTTAATTTGTTTTATTTTTAATTAATTGTAATTGAGCTTTTATAATTTTATTTTTAGTTTTAGATTGTCTTTATTTTAAAATTTATTTAATTTTACACTTTTATGATTTCATAAATGTTAGGTAAGAGTATAGTTTGTTTTATTTTAAAATGCATTTAAATTTACATTTTTGTCAATTTATTTATTTATGTATTTATTTATTTATTTTAAAATGTACCTTAAATTGGAATTTTAAACTTTTAGGATTTTATTCATTTTGATAAGTTTCAGTTTGATTTTATTTATTTTCAAATTTATTATTTTATGATTTAAGTTTTAATGAGATTTTATGTATTGATCGATTTATTTAATTATTTATTAATTTTAATTTTACATTTTTATTTATTTTACATTTTTGGAAATATTTATTAAATTTTTATGATTTATTTGATTTAAGTTTTTTAATTTTTTAATTTATTTATTTATTATTATTGTTATTTTCATTTTACATTGTTAGGATTTAATCAGTTGTTAGCTGCTCAACTCACAAACCCCTTTGCAGTTCTCTGATGAACTCGACTGATCTAAACCACAGCAGAGGAACAAACCTAAAACATCCTCTCAGCACCAATATGAATCCAGTGGTTTGTGTAAGTTTGAATGCATCACTCACCCTGTTCACACTTGGGTCCAGTGAATCCAGGCGCGCAGTAACACGCTCCAGACACCGGGTGGCACAGCTGGTTTCTCTCTGAACACTGACACAGCTGATTACAGTTGATGCCGAAGGTGCCGGGCAGACAGACTGTTGAAACCCACACGGTTGATAGTATTATTTTTTAGAACAGCTCTTGTGATGCAGTAATTGGTGAAGCTGCAGACTCACTCTGCTCGCAGCCGTTGCCCGTGTAACCGGGAGGGCAGCCGCAGCGTCCCGTCACGTGATGGCATGACGTACCCGGCAGGCAAGAGCAGCGCTGGACACAGTCCTGACCATATGAGCCTGGCAGACATGCTGACACACACACAAAGTGTTACACACACAGATACTGGACACAAAGATCATGTGAAGCGGGCGAAAAATCCCATAGGCTTAACATTGTGACCAGATTTGACGAGACATAGCCCCAAATGAGGATTTTAGGCAAACAAGCTGTGTGAGAACATACCTCACAATGGGGTACAAGTAGTACCCCTGGAGCGCAAGAGCCCCCCAAAGTTGCCCCATAGACATAGAAATTAAAATAACATCTGAATTGTAATGAACAGGATTTGTACGTTCATCCGCAAATTCTGTATCAACATCAATGCAAAATCCTGGACATTGAAGTGATGGTCACACAGGTTATGAACTGACCTTTCTCACAGTGTCTTCCTCTCCATCCTGCAGGACACAAACACTGTCCGCTCACATGATGACAGGGGGCGCCGTGATCGCACTCACACCGGCCCTCACAGCCGACTCCAAACCGCCCCGATACACATGCTGACACACACACACACCGCTGATCATGATGATTACAACCTTACCCTTCCCTACACACACATATCAAATGTCAAATAAGACATTATTTACTTCTTTAGAAAGGTTTTTTGAATTTCCAGTCATTTGGTCCCCATATGTTCACACACACACAAAAAAAGCCCACACAAGCTCAGTTTATTTCCAGTGTTGATGTATTTCTACTGTCTTGGGACAGAAAGTTGAGGTGGGACAAATGAAGGGCTACTCTTACTCAGGCTTTGGTTTACATCACAGAATGTTGATGGGCTCAGCAGACGTCTGTAGATGATCTTACCATTCTCACAGCGCTGTCCCGTCCAGCCCGGCTGACAAACACACTGACCCGTCTGTCTGTCACACTGAGCACCGTTCAGACACTCACATCTGTCCTGACAGTCTGACCCGAACCGACCCACTGGACATTCTGGGACACACACACACACACACATCAACATAAAGCATATATTTACAAAACATAGATTAACATTATATTTAAATAATATACATAAATAAATATAAGACATTACATAATCAAATTTATATTATTAGTATAATATTTAAATTATATATAAATATAAAAAATATGTACACTGTATGTCTCAATTATACAATTTACAGAAATGTAAAATCATGCATAAACATATGCAAATGTTGTGCATATCCTTATGTATTGTATTTATATACATTAATTACAGAAAAGTATTATCTGGCTCTAAAATTTGATTGGATGAGAAATTTTAAAGTCACTATAAAATAATAGAATTATATTGGCAAGGAAAAATCCCCCATTTTTTTCAAAGTATGTATACATATATATATATATATATATATATATATATATATATATATGGTATAAAAGTTTATTTATTTATTAGAAAAAAACAGAAACAACTGGAGAGATGGTAATGGGAAAGGACCACAAGTCTAAATAAGTAAATAATAAATTCAATTATTTATTAAACATTATATGTTTTATTATATTGCTGTTGAGCTTCTTTTTTTACCAAACACTTGTATCACACATACTCTCTGCTTTTTTGCTTTATTTTGAAGAGTAGCTTAGAGATTGAGACTAAATGAACCTGCATGTAAACGTTCACCCAGGCGCAGTGCTCATAACTATTATGAGGTGTGAGGAGAAGAAACCAAGATCTAGAAACAGAGGCAGTGACTAAAGTGTTTGCGGTTGCCAAAATCATCTGACACACGGGTGAACAAATATTGAAAAGTGAAATACCAGCATGACACTATATATGATGCAATTCCTGGAAATCAGTGGCTATTTTCCTTCCCCACATCACACATTGAGATCAGTTTTATTTATTTATTTAAAATATATAAAATACATAAAATATAGAAACATTTACACACATTGGTTTGCATCATGTCCTGATTATTTTTTGATCTTGCTCCCAGTCAAAAAATATATAAATAAAATAAAATGTAAAAAACCTGAGCTTCCACACTGCCAATAATAGTTTCCTATTCTAGTCAGCACTGCGGTCAGCACACTGCACTTTACACTGTCAAATACAATAAAGCGTGTACATATTGCACATTACTTATATCAAATCTCAGAGCACAGCCAGACCGGCATAAGGATGAGTCTCTCACCCAGTTCACAGGCTGAACCCGTCCATCCGCTGGGACAGAAGCAGCGGCCGCTCTCAAGGTCACACGAACCCCCGCTATGACACAGACACCTCTGAGCACAGCCCGTCCCGAAGAAACCTGGAGAACAAGCTGGAAAAACAGGAATACAAAACCTGAACTAGAACACTCAGCTTACAGGAGACATCGTGACGTCAGAAACACTGCTTTTCTTCGTAAGAGGCCTACTCTACTTATCATCAGTGTGCATTATGGGTATTGTGTCCCTGGTAACTTTTATGAAAATAAATATGCATGAATACATTAATAATACATATACTAAGGGCCTGTTTGTGTATGAAAGTGGATTGTGTCCAAACAACACAGAATTACTGCAGCAAACCTCAATATATACTTGTTTGCAACTAGTGGGTATTTGAGTTACTGTTGGATATTTTCTCTTTTTTGGATCATTCTCTGTAAACCCTAGCCATGTTGAAAGTGCTTGGTTTGAACTTAAAATGGAAGGGGGAAAAGCGCAAGTTTTTGAAAACAATCCCATCATTGTCTCAGTAAACTACAAAAATGTGAAATTTTGAAATCGGTGACATCATGCACTTGCATATTATGCGTTCATGTCATGTGTCTTTAAAAGTGACACATGAAATATAAAATAATTGCATAAATGTTCCAAAACTTTGTTTATTTCCCCCAAATATGAGGATTATGTGTTTGTCACTACCGAAACAATGTTTTGGTAGTGACAACTCCATGGGATAACACTCCCAGTTTGCACCAATTCTGTAGAATGGCCCATATATATATATATATATATATATAAACCTTGTAATGAATGAATCATCAGTATCTTACGTTGCGAGCAGGTGTCTCCCGTCCACCCTGCGCTGCACTCACACTGACCACTTACAGCGTTACAGCTGCTGTTATTGTGACAAACACATGTCTGAGAACAGCTCACTCCGTACAGTCCAGCAGGACACGCTACAGACCAGAAAAACATCCAAACATTACTCACTGGAAACGGCTCTGTGCAAGACAGGAAGACAGATGTGCTCGTAAAAGAAGAAATTGTAATCATAACGTGTGCTCGAGATCCTGCAGTGTTCTGCACACATCAGTAAGATGAACATCCTGCTTGTTTAAAAAGCCTTTTTGGTTTAAACAACTTTCTAGCAATTTCTCAGGTGAAGAGGTTAGCCAATAATCACATGCCTTGAAGATCAGTGAAGATTAAAAGTTACAAATGTTTAATAACAAGCTCACTTTGGTTACAGTGTAGACCGATCCAGCCGGGCTGACAGGCACATTCACCACTGACATGATCACAAAGACCCCCATTCATACACACACACTTCTGCTGACAGTCCAGACCATAGAAACCCTGCGGACAAGCTGGACACACACATAAATGGTCAAAAATCAAGTATCCCATAACACGATTGATGTTAATATATGAGAAGTGGAACAATCGTACGTTTTTCACAGAACGTTCCAGTCCAGCCAATCTTACAGGTGCAAGCCCCGCCCACATGGTCACATGATGCCTGGTTTTCACACTGGCAGCGATGCTTACAGCCCGGGCCGAATGAACCAGCAGGGCATTCTGGGACAGACACAGATCACATCACAAATGCATGATAAATACTGTAACATTTATGACAGATATTGAAGTATTCATGGAATACAGAAGGACTGCCAAATCTAAAATGAGAACATACATGGGAGATTTGTATGAATTCATTTGTCAACTTGCAAGACCATTTAAAATTAAGTGATCGACAAAAATTATAAAAAAAAACATACAATAAATATTACAATACATATTCCATAATATACACATACAAATGTTATGTATCAACCACCCATCATTTTATTTTATTTTTATTTTGCACGTCTTTAGAATCTTTTCCTAATATTTCATTATCAAATATTCCATAAATACTGTATCGTTTATAACAGACATAGCAGCATACATGGAATATAGATGAACTATTAAATCTAAAGTAGTTAGAGTTAAAGCAGTACCTTATCATATCTCCATTTTTTTAAATAATTATTATTATACACACAGCAATTTTATGAACATATGCATTAAGAGGCCACATAAAATGTTTGAACATTTATAAATTCATGGTAACATGCAAGACCATTTAAAATAAGCAAAGGCAAAATGGTTTTAATTTTTATATATAAAAAAACTAAAAGAAAAAGGTTACAGTAACAGTACCTTAAATTAATATTTTCTCTAATATATTCATATCAAGTTTAACCTAAAATGATTTTCCTTAAAAAAAATGCTGTTTCAACTATCCATTTTATTGATTCTTTTTATTATTTTTCCTTTTTTAAAAT
Source organism: Onychostoma macrolepis (assembly GCF_012432095.1). NCBI lineage: Eukaryota > Metazoa > Chordata > Actinopteri > Cypriniformes > Cyprinidae > Onychostoma > Onychostoma macrolepis. Next base: position 8,019,879 of record NC_081165.1, on the reverse strand, counting down.
TGATTTACAATGCTTGTTTGCACATTTTCCCATATATTTTCTTTGCATTTAATGATAGTTTTTAATAAATACTGTAACATTGTTACAGATCTTAGATATATACATGGAATATAGAAGGACTTAATGCAGAAATGTCACCATTTTAGCACTAAAAACCATAAACAAATGTTAAACATGCAACATAATGAAACTGAGAGGATATTGATACTGATAGGACGCTGTATACTGCATCTTACAAAAAGTTTCTTTAACACTTAATTACATTTATACATTTGGCAGACACTTTTATCCAAAGCAACTCTGAGTGCATTTAAAGTATAGTTTATCAATTTTTGCAAACCCATGATCTCGGCATCGCTAGCGCTATTCTCTATACTGTGTGATCTACAGTAGTGTTGCTGTGCATATGCAGATGTTTCACTCACTCTGGTCACATCGTGGTCCAGTGAAGCCCGCCTCACAATGACAGCGTCCGGTCTGAGCGTCACACCCTCCGTCACCGTTTCCACAGTCACAGACACTCACACAGTCCAGACCCCAGCGGCCCGTGTCACAGGCTACCATCAGCGGTGGATGAAGAACACAAATCAAAAACTTGAGTAAAGGTACAGATAATAACATACACATTACACTTATTGTTTTATAACTGCACAATAAAACTTACCTTTCCTGCAGTTGTGGCCCGTCCAGCCTGGAGGACACGAGCAGCGTCCGGTTACAGGATGGCAGCGTCCTCCATTATCACAGGCACATTTGAGCTGACAGCCAACACCGAAGCGTCCCGCGGTACACACTGAACACAGACACATTCACCAAACACCACATACAGGACAGATGTGTGTGTGTTTGAGAAGCGTAGAGATTTACTCACTGTTCTGGCACAATCTGCCGATGAATCCAGGACCACAGACACACGAGCCGTTACGCCTGTCACAGCGGCCTCCGTTCTCACACGCCGGACACCATTCCTGACATCCAACGCCCCAGCGACCCTCTGCACACTCTGATGCAGAAATATAGCGTGTGTTTGGATTATATATCTGGACAGCATTATGTTTAGAGATCAATCTGACCCGCAACACGTTTCTGGCTAACCAAGGTTGTTTTTCTTGAAATTGTGTGAATATTTGTCATATCGGGTCATGAACATACCTGCAAAGCACTGATACTCTGAGTGTGCATACAAAATTTATATTATGATTGTAATGGTGTGATGTCAGTTGGACCCAACAAAAACAATAAAACAAAAATGTAAAAATAAAAATAATGTAAATTAAAAAACAATAAATGAATAAATAAAATACTGTTTATAATGTTCACATTTTGTGATTAAAAAAAAAAATTAGTTAACTATTTTATAGGTAGCAATTAAACAGTTTTAAAAATTATTGGATTGAATAATGTTTACTTTTTGGTGATGTGTTTTTACCTGATTTTTTGTTTGTTCGAATTTTTTTTAAGGTGTGATTTTTAAATTGTATTCAATCCAAGTACTCATTTAATTTAACTTGAATTTGTTTTATATTTTATTTTAAATCTTTATTTTATTTTTAGATTGCATGTTTTCAAATTATTTACATTGTATTTCATTAATGTATTTCAAAGCTAATTTAAAATTTAAAAAAAGGTTAAATTGCAACTGTATGTATCAACTACCCATATAATTATTTCATTTATTTTTAGATGTTTTTTTAACACAATACGAGGGTTAAACAACATGTGAACAGGCAGAATTTTCTATGGTCTATGAGCCATTAATACAAGTTTACAGTACTTAAATACTATAAATATCACTGTAAATTAGTTTAATTATAAACTAGGGGTCTCTTTTATAGATGTGAAGACAATATTAAAATATAGAACAATATACGTATGACATGTTGGTGTCAGTATGACAATATTACCTTTTTCACAATGTTTTCCAAACGTTCCAGCGGGACACATGCATTGGCCAGTGATCCTGTCACATGGTGCCTCTGAGCAGTCACATGACTGAGAGCAGCCAATCCCAAATCTCCCATCAACGCAATCTATCACAGTAATGGCAAAAACATTTTGTGCTGAACATCAAAGCACATCCAATTTCCACACGCAGCTTTATTGATCTGATCAGTGACTGATGCATGTCTAATACTTTAGCTCTAATGGCCTTAATGTCATATGGACATTATATGTATCTTTAATTTGACTTTATTTATCTGATCAATGACTGATGCATGTCAGGTACTTTACTGTAGCTAATGACCTTACTATTATATAGACACTTTATATATCTATAATTTGACTTGATATACCTTGGTCACACTTGTCTCCTGTCTTTCCAGCTGGACACTGTGGTTGACACGCTCCGGTCACATGATCACAGGTCACTCCAGCCGGACAGGAGCATTTATTAATACAGCCTGAGCCAAAGAAGCCTGATTCACACTCTGTGAAGAAAAACAATTAATACTGATCAGATCATATACTGTATCTCCATCTACAACTATCCATTTTAATAAAGGAATTAATTTTTAGATAGCATGCTTTCCTTTCAAATGCAAATGTTTAAACAAACATGTAAGCAAAACATTTAAATGCTATTTTGTTTTTGTTTTACATTATTATTTTATTTTTAAATGGCATGTTTTCCAATTATTTTCCTTGTATTTCATTAAAGTATTTCAAAACAAATTTAAAATAAAAGTTAAAATGCTATGTATCAACTACCCATATTATTATTTTATTTATTTTTAATAAAATTTTAGATTGTATGTCCCCCGCCCCCATTTTTGTATTTCAGTAAAGCAAATGTAAAATAAAAAAGATTAAAATGCTGTATCAACTGTGCATTTTATTGTTTTCTTTTGTTTTGTTTTTAGACTGTCATTTTAAAATTGGTATGTATAAACTATACTAATCATTTTATTCATTATTCATTTTATTTAATTTGTATTTAATTAAATTTTATATTGCATTTTTTTTTCATTTTCATATTTCAGTAAAGCATTCAAAAGCAAATGTAAAATAAAAAATGGTATGTATCAACTGTGCATTTCATCGTTTTGTTTTGAGACTGCAATATATTATATATATTAGATATTACAATACTAATCATTTTATTTTTAAATTAAATTAAATTAATTTAATTTTAGATGGTATGTTTTCATTTTCATATTCAATTTACAGCATTTCAAAGCAAATTTAAAACAATAAAAGAAATGTTATGCAACAACTATCAATCTTATTTAATAATTATCAATGCTATTCATTTTATTTAATAATTATTCGATAATTATATAATAATTATTTGATTTTATTACATAAAATTTTATAATTTCCAAATATACAATCTTATGTAATAAAATCAAATAATTGGAAATTATACAATCTTATGTAATAAAATAAAATAATTATTATATAATTATCGAATAATTATTAAATTTCCAATTATTTGCCTTGTATTTCAGTAAAGCACTTCAATGCGATTTTTTCAGTGCAATGCAACCTTGCATCAATGACACTTCTGATGTTCTTATGCAAACGGACCATCTTTGCAGGTGTCGCCCCGATAACCAGGCTTGCAGATGCAGGAGCCATGATGACGGTGACACTCTATCGTATTCTGCTGAACACACTGACACTCCTCAGAACAGCCCGGGCCAAACGTCCACTTAGGACACGCTGCATGAACACACAAGACAGGAAGTCATTAGAGATCTAATGTACTGTTGCAAATGGACCCTGTTTTTAAGTATGCCACAAAGCACAGCATAGTTATAATGTTAAAGTACAGCACTCACGTAGGTGGCAGAACCTTCCATACAGTCCTGGGTCACACAGACACGCCCCATAAGTGCGATGACACCGTCCTTTATTAGCACAATTACACTTCTTATTACAGAACTTCCCATAGAGACCCTTGGGACAACCTGAAGTGATTGCATCAATATCAATATTATCAATGGTTTGCATTTTGTCTGTTATATCTCTCCATACAGTGAAGGTGTTCTATAAACGGACCGTCCTGACACAGCTCTCCACTGACCCCTGGTGGACAGCGGCAGCTCCCGGTGACCGGATCACACACGCCGCCATTCTTACACTTACAGACCAACGAGCAATTCCTGCCAAACCAGCCCTCTGGACATGCTGGACAACACACACACACACACAAACAAGAAAGAGGTCAGAAGCTTTTAAAGAAATGTAGCACAATAAAAACTTATTAAAAAGAAATTAAACCTGTATCATGTTTGATATATAATTTTTTTGTGTGTGACTTTTCTCAGAATTGACATATGATCTCACAATTGCGCGTAAAGTCCAATGCTGAAGAATAAAAGACCCATATATCCCATAATTTTGACTTTATAACATGAAATAGTTTGTTTTAAAATTAGAATTGCAAGGTATAAATTCGCAATTGGGAGAAAAACATGCAATTGCGACTTTATATTATGCAATTCTGGGGGGGGGGGGGGGAAAGTCCGAATTGTGAGATAAAAAGTGGCTATTACCTTTTTCAATTTTTTTATTCAGTGGTGGAAACAAGTATACATACTGTATTGGCTTTAAAAAGATTAAACCTCATTAAGTCATCTTACTATTAAATATTATTGGAGATATAGAGATATATAGAGATATACAACTGATATTTGCTGTATATTATTTTATGTAAGTAATCTGCTAAACTGTTATAAAGATCAATCTTATTGATTTACAGTACAAGGTATCAGCATTTCATCTTTTCATCACTTTTTGACAATATAAATATCAGCATCTGCACCAAATTGCAGTTTTTTTGCTCAGTTTGGGCCTCTGAATAGTATGAGATCCATATTCTCATTGTATCCAACTATATGAGCCATAAAACCCTGATGTATCAAATATGATACTTAACAAAAACACATATGCAAAGATCAGATTTTGTTTAAAGTTCAATAACTGTTCCACTTCAAATTAAATTTTTCTGATTAATATTTTATACATCAGGCTTTACAGGGTTATAATGGGATCTTATTAATGTATCAGGTTTTAATGTGCATGATTCATCTGTTTTAATCATCTTTAATCAAAAGATAAAATCTTTCTCTACCTGTGAAACTACTTTCTGTTGATGTAATCAAGCCTGAGCTTTCCGTTAATGATTGCTGATATATTTATGATCAGTACTCAGTTGTGGCTCTTTCAGAGAAACTCACTCTCATTACACACGATTCCCGTCCATCCGTCAGGACAGTCACAGCCGTTTCTGAGTTTGTTACACACTCCTCCATTAGCACAGTCCTCACACGACAGACTGCAGTCGAAGCCGAATGAATCGTTCAAACAAACTTCACAAACCAGAGGAGACAAGATTCGTCCATTAAAACAATCAAAAGCTTCTTTGCATCAGGGTTATTACAGATAACTAAAACTAAAGCTAAAGTCAAAGAAACAAAACCTTTTTGTTAACTTAAAAATATTAATGTTAAAAATGTTAACTTTATATATATATATATATATATTATTTATTTTATTAATTTCAGCTAGTTGCCAAAGTTTTTTTTTTTAGTTTAACTTTAAGTACTAAAGTAACTAAAACTAAAGAAACACTAAAGAAACTAGGGGCCAGATTTACTAACAGCTTGCGCCAGCCCAATCCATCTTTTGGCATTAAAATTGTACTGTCAGGATTTACTAGATGCACAGTGACTAATAATCGCTGAAAAGGCGTGTACAGAGTCATTTTTGTGCCTGACCTTATTGAATATGCATTTGTAGTAGTTTCCCTTTCAGATGCAAAATTAATGGGAGGAGAGTATTAAAATTAATCATGCAACGCGATTTACTAACGTTTGCGCTCGTCAAATTACTGGCATTTGCGCCATTATTTAACGCCCAAAAAAAGGATGCCTTAAACTATTTTGCGCTTGAAATGGCTGCAGTTGTTGTTGCTGAGGAGTCACACAGAGAACAGAGAGTGCATGGTAGAATGGAGAGGATTTTTTTCCACACGCATTAATTTATTTGGAATGCCAGAACACATTATCCGAATATATTATTTACCAAGCCATATTATTTTTAATTTGCTTCAGGAAATAAAAGGAGTGACGCAATACCAGGTCTATCACAACTTCTTACAACCTTTCATTTTTTGGCCTCTGGTTCTTTTCAACTAATAAGCTAATTTGCGCAGGCCCAATAAATATAATATTATATTATATATTATAACTAAATTTTTTTTTTTTTTCATTTCAGATACACTTCTCATTTTGCTTTAGTTTAACTACTAAAATAACTAAAACTAAAGACAAAGAAACTAAAACGAATAGATAAAAATTAAGTGAATTTTATTAAATTTTTAATTTTTATAGCCAGTTAAGAAACAACAAAGAAACTAAGACTAAAATTTATTAAAAATTATGTTATGTTAACTGAATTTTTGAAAATTATCTCAGCTAGCTGCCAAAGCAACATTTCTCATTTTCATTTAGTTCAAATACTAAAATATTTAGTAATAATAATAATAATAATTTAGAGTTAAGTGATTTTTTTATTTTTATTTCACCTAGTTGCCAAAGCAACACTTCTCATTTTCATTTAGTTTATCTAGTAAAATAACTAAAACTAAAGAAACATCAAAGAAGCTAAAACTATTTTTTTTTTTTTATTATAAATATATACATATTTACTTATTTAAAAGAATCAAAAAAGACAAGAAAAAAAATTCATTTAGTTTCTTACTGAATTTCTCAGTTAAGGTGCTCTCAGCACGCAGTTCTCCCGTGTCATCCTCGTAGTCGTCGTATCGCTCCAGGATCTGCTCATAGTCCTGCAGGATGGTGAGCTGAGGTCGGGGTCTGTCCACCGCCTGACCGCTGCTCAACGCCTCCACCGACTCCTCCAGCACTAGGACAATAAACCAATACTTTGATAATTAATTAATCTAACGATTATTAGTACAATTAATTGACTAATCGGCAATAATTTCACCGATTAATCAGTAGGTTTTGATCGATTATTCAGCTTTTGCAATTAGTTAAAAAATTAAGCTATGCATATTCTAAATCTCTTCAGCTTTTGAAAATGCAAAACAATGATATTAGTATTATACAATTACAGTTATTATACAATTATTTTTTACATTGCAAATAAATATATTTAGCACATAAAATGAGAAAACTGACACATCATTCTGCCTAACAACTCCTTTTATAAGTCATCTGGATATGGAATAAAATGACGGTAAATGATGAGACGTTTTATTTTTGGATAAACTGTTTTTTCACAACATTATCTCTCGTAAAATACCTGATAGTGTTATGATCATCAAAACAGACCAAAAGCTAGATCAAGCTTAATTTAAATCAAGTAGTAACTTCAAGCGACAATGGCAATGTTTTTTGCATGATTAATACTGTGCTATATAAATAAATGTGACGTGACATGACTGGACTTTACTGGAGTGACAAACTGCAGAGCTGGTGCAGAAATTTCAACTTGAACAGAAAATTTGTGTTGTTGCGCAGCGAAGAGCTTATTTGGGACTTCCACAACAGGTACAGAGCAGCAACAGTAGTTATCTCCAACATAGTTGATGAGGGAAAAATGGCAGAAAGCAATGTTGTTGTTGTTTTTGTAGTTGTTGTGCATGACACTTCTCATTGCGCGAGTGATGCAAAAAACATTCAGTTAGTATTGTAGAGCAAGTAACGCAATGTGAATATTCAGTTCACTTTTGGTGTGTACACTACACACCACTAATATATCAGGGGTTTTACACATGAAAGCATTTTTTATTCATAAAAACTTTCCCACAGTCTACTGGTTCAGCTGTGTTTGCACTCTGGCATGCTCTTATCACCACTGTGTGTGTCTTTTCAATTGGATTATTTAGGATCGCTGAAATATAGTCTTGCGCTACAGTACCACACTGACTAAACGTGTTATTGCAGGCACTTACATTAGGTCATATAACATCAAGCAACTATTCAACAACAAAAATACTTGTCAACAATTTTTTATTGTCGATGTTGTCGATAATGTCGACTAATCATTTCAGCCCTATCCCAGCACTGACACAAACACACACACACATTTACTTTAATTAGGCTTTACGTTTGGTTAAAATACACTATATGGACATCAGTAACGTTACATTAAACAAACTATACTTGAATATCTGAAATTTGGGTGAAAAATCTTTAATTGTTGATGTTTGATGACTTATAACAAATAAAATCATGTTATCTATGTTAAAATATGTCAAGGAATAAAGATCTGATCATGGCCTTCTGATCACATCACTGCAAAATGCAGTTACCATGACGTTGATTAAACTAAATTAGGTTATTACACTAACCCCCTGGGGTCGAAGCCTGCACCGGTGCAGTCTGTCTTTCTTTTCTTGATGACCGCAGAAAGAACTAAAAATACTCCGTAATTTTTGATCGTACACATAAGAATAAGGTATCGTTTGAAAGTGATTTGTGTACGACTATACACAAATAAAAGGGTCTACTTCTACTTTTTGCGATGTCCAATTCTCCCGTCTCAAATCATTATCTCTAATGCAGTCACGCCCACGAGCCGATCACGCTTTTCAAATTCTAAACATCCATGTGAGACACGCGCGCATGTAAATGCCCACATAGCCTCCGCGTAAACAAACAAGTTCATCCCGGCTACTTTTTGTTTCTGGAAGAAGACGCACTGAGAGGAATAACCCAGAATTTACCTCAGAAAAAGAACACAACGCGATGCGTCGCGCAGCTAGATCCAGTGGAGGATATCACTCTGATGAGTAGCCTAAGATTACTTGCATCTGTTGTTATTGTGACATAACTTGTACACATTTTACATCACATCAACACAATGAGTCAGTTAACACATACGCTACCGGGACAAATCTTTACATTAAAAACATACTATACAAGAGAAGTTAGAAAGTGTTTTTAGAAGTCTAATTTGAAATAAATATGGAAAAAGTAATTAAAAACAATTAAAAATAAATGTATTTATAAGATAAGATAAGATAAGATAAGATAAGATAAGATAAGATAAGATAAGATAAGATATGATAATAATGATGAAGATAATAATTATCGTAAAATACATATTTTAAAAGTAGAATGTTTTTGATGCATTTCTTCTACAGAATCATTCTAGATGGCAGAATATTTAACCTATTTGATCTATCAATAATATAATATAATATAATATAATATAATATAATATAATATAATATAATATAATATAATATAATATAATATAATATAATATAATATAATATAATACAATATAATATAATATAATATAATATAATATAATTAATAATATAATATAATATAATATAATATAATATAATATAATATAATCATTTTTGAATTGGACAGAATATTTCCCCTATTTGATGAATCTCGCATATATAGGTTTTCTCTGCAATGTATTACTTCAATGAGCTCAAAATTAATTAGTTGTTGGTATTAAAAAGAAAAGAAATAGGTTCATGACAGGCTGAAAACTCACATATACATGAATGTCTGTCCTCATCGAGACGATGCCGGCGTCTACAGGAGCACTGGAAGGAGCCGGCGCTGTTCTGACACAGGTGATCACATCCTCCATTTGCAGCCAAACACTCGTCTATATCTGTAATCACACACACATCTGGATCTAGATTCCTCAGTTTTTTTTCTCTCTCTCTCTCTCTCTCTCTCTCTCTCTGTGAATGTCGTACCATCACAGCTGCATCCATCAGCGTTCAGTCGATATCCAGCGGTACAGTAACACTCGTAACCTCCAGGATAGTTTGTGCAGTCGTGCTCACAACACGAGCTGCCGTCTATGCACTCGTTTATATCTGACAGACGAGAACAAGCATATATTTACCTCACATGGTTACTATGACTAAAACAGGAAATGGTCACATTAGTTTTCTTTACCGATGCAGGTCTTGTGGTCGACGTCCAGCTGGTATCCTTGGTTACAGCTGCATACAGGTCCACTGGTTGAATGTTCGCAGTGATGAGAACAACCGCCGTTATTATGATCACAGCTGTTTACAATCTCCATCTCGATACCTGAGAGTGAAAAACACACCCACACACAACACTGGAAATGAATGGGAAATGAATTTCATCAAGTGGAAATGTTTGGTACTGCTCCCAAAGAAAATCCTACTGAAAGCTATTTTTTTGAGGTATCAACTTCAAATTTGGAACACAACTTGTTTAGATTTACGACTTTGATTTCTCATAGAGTAAAACATGTTTTGTAAAATATTTAATATATAAATATATATTAATAAAATATTATAATAATAAACTTATACTTCTATAATTTTATTTTAATTTTACAAAATGTTAAATGAAAAACATTATTGAATTATATGAAGAGTTTATTTGCCAAAACAGATAACTTTTTTATATCATGTTATCATGCTTTTATTGTGTTTTATTGTGTTAGTTAGCTGTATTTTTATTTTATTTTATTTTTTTACATAATCAAAACAACCCAACTGTCGTTTGAGATTAATTGGAATGCACAATGAAAAAACATGATTTTTGCAAATTGTTAAAAATTGTTTTTGAAAATTGTTAAAAATATATAGTAGTGCTGTCAATCGATTACAAAAAAAAAAAAAATCAAATTAATTGCACATCGCGACTAATCACGATTAATCCCACCTAACATTAAAGTTTTTACATATACTGTTATATTGCAATAATTTCACATTCAATCTTCAAATCAATGTACAAACAACATAAAGACAGTATATATATTTTTAATATTTATTCAATGGCATATTTTATTTATTTATTTATTTATTTTTATCACTGAAGCCCAGTATCACTGATACCAATACTACTGATGTCTGAACTTGTTCTTTTTTCCCTAATATTTAACCACTGACTATAGCCATTCAGCATTACAGTATAACTGAGAGCTATCAATTTTAACATTTATTAGACTTTAAAAAATAACTTCTAATTTAAGTGAACTTCACATACAGTGGGTACGGAAAGTATTCAGACCCCCTTAAATCTTTCACCATTTAGCCATTTGCTAAAATAATTTAAGTTAATTTTTTTTCCTCATTAATGTACACACTGCACCCCATATTGACAGAAAAACACAGAATTGTTGACATTTTTCCAGATTTATTAAAAAAGAAAAACTGAAATATCACATGGTCCTAAGTATTCAGACCCTTTGCTGTGACACTCATATATTTAACTCACGTGCTGTCCATTTCTTCTGATCATCCTTGAGATGGTTCTCCACCTTCATTTGAGTCCAGCTGTGTTTGATTATACTGATTGGACTTGATTAGGAAAGCCACACACCTGTCTATATAAGCCCTTACAGCTCACAGTGCATGTCAGAGCAAATGAGAATCATGAGGTCAAAGGAACTGCCTGAAGAGCTCAGAGACTGAATTGTGGCAAGGCACAGATCTGGCCAAGGTTACAAAAAAAATTCTGCAGCACTTAAGGTTCCTAAGAGCACAGTGGCCTCCATAATCCTTAAATGGAAGACGTTTGGGATGACCAGAACCCTTCCTAGAGCTGGCCGTCCGGCCAAACTGAGCGGGGTAGAAGAACCCAAAGATCACTGTGGCTGAGCTCCAGAGATGCAGTCGGGAGATGGGAGAAAGTTGCAGAAAGTCAACCATAACTGCAGCCCTCCACCAGTCCGGGCTTTATGGCAGAGTGGCCCGACGGAAGCCTCTCCTCAGTGCAAGACACATGAAAGCATGGAGTTTGCTAAAAAACACCTGAATAAGATTCTCTGGCCTGATGAGACCAAGATAGAAATTTTTGGCCTTAATTCTAAGCGGTATGTGTGGAGAAAACCAGGCACTGCTCATCACCTGTCCAATACAGTCCCAACAGTGAAGCATGGTGGTGACAGCATCATGCTGTGGGGGTGTTTTTCAGCTGCAGGGACAGGACGACTGGTTGCAATCGAGGGAAAGATGAATGCGGCCAAGTACAGGGATATCCTGGACGAAAACCTTCTCCTGAGTGCTCAGGACCTCAGACTGGGCCGAAGGTTTACCTTCCAACAAGACCATGACCCTAAGCACACAGCTAAAATAACGAAGGAGTGGCTTCACAACAACTCCGTGACTGTTCTTGAATGGCCCAGCCAGAGCCCTGACTTAAACCCAATTGAGCATCTCTGGAGAGACCTAAAAATGTCTGTCCACCAATGTTTACCATCCAACCTGACAGAACTGGAGAGGATCTGCAAGGAGGAATGGCAGAGGATCCCCAAATCCAGGTGTGAAAAACTTGTTGCATCTTTCCCAAAAAGACTCATGGCTGTATTAGATCAAAATAGTGCTTCTACTAAATACTGAGCAAAGGGTCTGAATACTTAGGACCATGTGATATTTCAGTTTTCTTTTTAATAAATCTGCAAAATGTCAACAATTCTGTGTTTTTCTGTCAATATGGGGTGTTGTGTGTACATTAATGAGGGGGAAAAAATGAACTTAAATGATTTTAGCAAATGGCTGCAATATAACAAAGAGTGAAAAATTTAAGGGGGTCTGAATACTTTCCGTACCCACTGTAAACCCATTATAATAAATGTCATATTTAGCTACCCGTGCCCTTCAGCAAGTTGGAAATATACAGAAATTGAATAAAGTTATCAAACACTAAATTCTAAATTAAATAGATTAATCCTTAAAGCTACAAAAGTTATTGATTTCCTCATTTTTTTTATTATTCTTTGATTAACAGACATCACAGCAGCTGGGCAATTAGGTTATTTGGCTGCTATTACTTTAAGAGCTGCTGCTGCTGAACATAATGCAGATCTGACACGCATTTATTTTATTTTTCACCACTCTTTAACTTTTCTGACTCACTTCAGGTCTTAAAGTCTCTACTAATGAACTGACGAGTTGAATCGAGTGTGTTAGATGTGGGAGGACAGTTTTGAAAACCATTTCAGAGACATGCTTAAATGTAACTCATATAACAAATACTTGCATGCACAGATTTAAGGCAGCTTTAGTCACCTTTTTGGAAACTCTAGGACTTAACTGACGACATAACTACGACAATGCATGCACGTAGTTTCTTTCGCACTTTGATATGAAATGATCAAAGCTACAGCACACGCTGGCGCATTTGTGCGTGCAATTGAAGAGCACGCGTTACGAGCACAGTCCCGTTTCCGCGCTCATTTGACTAGCGCCTGTCGCTGAAGTGAAGTTGGCGTGCACGTCTTCAGTTTGATGTGGTTATTTCACACCATTCAACAGCATATATACACTCACAGATATACACCCACACTCTTGTGTGCGTATTTTATTTGCATATATATGTATATAATTCATTCTATTCTATAATTTACACTACAGATGATGAGAAACAAATTATTTAATGGCCTTTTCTTGTTTTGAGCACATTTAGTATGAGATGTGTTGCATGCGATCTCACAGGGTCGGTCCAGTCTCAGATCATACTCACGATAGCACTGCTTGCCATCAACACCCAGCTCATAGGCAGCGGGACACACACACATGAAAGATCCCCTGGTATTACGGCAACCGTGAGCGCAGTCCGCCTGGCCCGTCTGACACTCGTCAATGTCTGATGTAAAGACAACACACATACAAATATGTATGCTACAATTTAAAGATCAAAAGTATGCTACACTTTAAAGATTCACGAGTCCTTTTCCTCAAGTCAAGTCTGAAGTCTATAAAAATGTGACTCAAGTGCCCATCTCTGCGACATGATGACCATTGCTACATTAATTACATAAGCTTTCTATTCTATAAGCATCTGACACAAACTCTATAATCCACACTAAATATAGCTCACCATCCCAGGAACATTTTACCTTCACAGGTCTTGCCATCTTCAGCCAGCTGATAACCTGGACGACATCCACAGCGGGCCTGATCTCCATCCCTGTGGCATTCCTGAGAACAACCACCATTTCGCTCCGCACACGGATTCTCCGCTGATAACACAAGAACAGGCTGTGTCACAGCTTTACTATTAATGCCATTATTAGGTTGTTGGCACTAAGTGGGTATATCTCACAGAACCTGCCAAGAAAAAAAACCCTTATATTTCACCCCAAACTCAAAAAAGAAATTTAAAATTATTTAGAATATTTTTTTTGTTTTTGTTTTGTTTTTGTTTGTTTGTTTATTTTGCATTGTAATTATTATTTTATTTTAAAGAAAGTTTTAAAGACAGCACATTTTCTCTGTGAAATATATATAATGTAAATTGGATTTTACTTTGCAAGCATTTATATATCATGGCAGTATCTGTTATACTGCTATTAATTTATGCTGAAAAACAACATGAAAACCACACTATATTACTGTTTTAATTATAATTTGTGAAGAAAAGTTGCCTTTTTGTTCTCATGAAAAATGTCAGAATGCAAAAAAAAAAAAAAAAGATAAAAAAATAAATGGTCCAAAAATACAAAGACTTTCATAAATACATATATTATGTTGGGATGAAATGTGAAATAAAAACACTTTTTCTTCCTTTTTTCTTTCTCTTTCTAAATTTTATCTAATTATTATTATTATTATTATTAGGGGTGACCTGGACATGTTTTGCGGGATTATTTATCATATTTGCAAGACAAATGTCCCATCATCCTCATCCAGCTGCTTTGAATAACTCCTCTCACACACTCTGTGTTTAACATGTTTCTGTCTGTCCAACAGCTGCAGTGAAATGATCTGTCTGCAGCCAACAATTACACTTTTACAGAAACGGAATGGCAGAAATTATTCTGCAATCATGATCCTTCATCAGAGAAAGACATGTCTGTGTTCAACTTCAGATGACCTCAGAGACGAGACACAAAGACATGTCCCTGCTGAAGTCACCAGTTTGTGATATTATGTCATCAAGTGAATCAAAGGGCAACTTCATCCCAAAGACCAAAATCATATTTCCACTATATCTTCTGAGGCAGTTTTTGTGATTCTTTAGAACTTTAAAAGATGAAAACGCTCGACTTGAAAATACATTTGAACAATAAGACATTAAAAGGAATGCTTTATATTGCTTGTAGAGTTAAACCTCAGTTTAATTCTGTCATAAGGACACTTATCTGCACCTGGGAACAGAAGTTATCATGCATTACATGTCAATGATGTTTGACAAATGCTTCAACCTTACAGCAAACAGCTCCACTATGACCTGTTCATCAGAGCAAACACATTCATATCTGTGCGTGGAGATCATTACAGTCAAGTTTTATCTTTATTCATTGCTAGTGAAAGAAATTAAACTATTAAAACAAAATAAAACATAATTCTTTGCCTCATATTGACACAAACCTGAATGACTTTACGCTGAATGTCAAAAGTACAAAAAACACCCAAAAAAACACAGATGGTTCATAAAAGTACTACATATGACTTTCACACTATTTCAAGTCTTCTGAAGTTATATAATAACTTTGTCTTCACCAAAATTTCTTGTTTCAAAAGTTGTTTTTCACTGCAAAAATTCTCCCAATCCTACTAATGGAGTTTGACATAAGTGGTGTTAAACTTGGAGCATTTGTAGTGAACAATAACTTTTTTTTTTTTTTTTTTAATAGTTGCATAATTATTTCACCATTTCATGGTTTTGTCCATTTTGGAGCTTCATAGCTCCTATGTTTGTTGTATTGAAAGAAAAGGGATGGAAACTTTGCTTAACTACTATGTTTGTGTTCCACAGAAAAAAAAAAAAATCATATGTGTACACTGTTAAACAAATTTCACATCATATTCATCCAAACTGTAATGCAATTTTGACTACTTTTATGGTGCTTTGTCCATTATGGAACTTCAAATCCGCTAAGTTTGTTTTAAGGAAAGAGAAGCAGAAAAACTTTGCCTAACTTCACCGTTTGTGTTACCTCTGGAAAAATAAAAGTGTGCTTTGAACATGACAAATAATGCTTTTTAAAGGAACACACACCCTATTCTTTAAAAAAACATCTATTTGTTGGTTTTAATTGGAAGAGGTTCCATAATAACAAAAAAGTATAAAATAAACACGTCTCATTAGCTTGTAACACATTCAGTCTGTCTCCACCTGTGCTTTGAATTTTAATTTCACTTAAATCCCACTGTCAACAACTGTGATCATAAATATGTCTTCATGTTCATGCTACAATCATAACTCTGTAATGTTCATGGGAAAGTCCTGCAGTTGAATATCAGTGTGGACATACTCACATTTGCAATGTTTCCCGTCCACGTCGAGTCTGTAACCGGGTCGGCAGCGGCACTGGAAATGACCCGCCGTCTGCTGGATGCAGAAATGCTCGCAGCCGCCGTTCCCAACGCTGCAGGAGTGGATGGCTAAACACACACAGACAGACAGAATGACACACAGGTGGAGATGCTATGAGAAGACAATACTGGGCTGTTATTGTTCAATTTAAAGATCAAACGAGTCACAATAAAGGAAAGAGTCTTCGTGAAGTGTTTGACTCTAGCAGACCCCGAGTTCAAACGACTCCTGCTGCAGAAATATCAATGACTCAACCAACCAAAACATGAATGAAGGAACTCAGCGAAAATCACTTTAAACTTCTCAATTATAAATCAGTCTCTATAAGCACACATACAGCAGACAGATTCATGCCAGAAACGCAATTTATTCTGTAATAGTATTCTCCACTTCCATCCTCTGTCAGCTGTCCGTCATTCTCTCTTTCTCTCACTTTTTACCTTTAGAGGAGGACTGCACTGTACAATACATTATGTCAGTTAAATCAAAATGTTTTTCAGATGGTTACATCTAAATTAACTTGTTTTGCCAATGAAATTGTGGATAGATAGATGGGTGGGTGGATAGAACAATAGAGCGATGGATGGATGGATGGATGGATGGGTGGATGGAACGATAAAGTAATGAATGGATAGATGGGATGATAAAGCAATGGATGGAACGATAGAGCGATGGACGAATGGATGGATGGAACAATAAAGAAATGGATGGATGAATGGATGGAATGATAAAGCGATGGACGGATGGATGGAACACTAGAGGGATGGAGCGATAGAGCGATGGACGGATAGAACAATAGAGTGATGGATGGATGGATGGATGGAACGATAGAGTGATGGATGGATGGAACGATAAAGCAATGAATGGATGGATGGATGGAATGTTAGAATGATAGATGGATGGATAGAACAATAAATCAATGGATAGATGGAATGATAAAGCAATGGACGGATGGATGGACAGATGGAGCAATAGACAGATGGATGGAATGATAGATCAATGGATGGTTGGATGGAACGATAGAGTGATGGATGGAACGATAAAGCAATGAATAGATGGATGGATGGAACGATAAAGCAATGAATGGATGGATGGAATGATAAAGTGATGGATAGATGGATGAATGGATGGATGGAACGATAGAGCAATAGATGGATAGAATTATAAAGCGACGACGGACTGACGGATGGATGGATGGATGGAATGACAGAGCAATGGATGGATGGAACAATAAAGCAATGGATGGATGGTTGGAATTATAAAGCGATGACGGATTGACGGATGGATGGATGGAATGACAGAGCAATGGATGGATGGAACGATAAAGCAATGGATAAATGGATGAATGGAACTCAAGAGTGATGGACGGATGGAACAATAGAGCAATGGATAGATGGATGATGGATAGTACAATAGAACAATGAAAGAACAATGGATGGATGATGGGTGGATGGATAGATAGAGCGATACTTGACACACGGTAATTCACAGTTTTAATGGTCCTAAAAACAGGCTTCATTTCCTTTACGCCAGATTTGATGTCCTTTGATTTTGTGGTGAAACATGAGCCTGGGCACGTCTGGCTGTTTTACCGATGCATGTGCGTCCGTCCACGTGCAGTCGAGATCCAGCGTTACACTGGCAGTGATACGAACCCCTGGTGTTCACACACTTGTGCTGGCAGCCGCCGTTATGCACCTGGCATTCGTCAATATCTACAGAAGAACATAAACACACAATTTAATACTGTGTTATGAAACATTCATCAGATTCAGTTAAGGCCTGGTACCTGTACGTCTTTAATTCACCTCTAATTTCTGCACACAAAATTAGTTGGTTCAAATTCAAAACAGAATCTGCTTGCCTGGGAAAAACGTCTGACATCAGGAGTAAATAAATAATCAAACTCCTTTTGTTTAAACTAAAGCAGTAGATTACAAATAAACAAAGAGAAGTGGCCGTTTGTTTCACATGCTTACCATCAAAATAGAGAACAAACCACAAAAAAGAGAAAACAAGTACATTCACGGTTCACTGAAATGCTGTAGATTCTCAAACAGTTTTGTGGCTTTTAAAGCTACACTGCCCACTGAGATCAGAGCTAATAGAGTCACAGTCTGTTAAGAAAGACACTGTTACTGCTCTGAGATCAGCTTTTTCTATTCCTAAACTGAAGTGTCCTCCCATGTTGCTTGACTTTGTGAGTGTAAACACGGGAAAGGGAAGGAAAAAGGAAATAGGTCCTGTGATAGAGTCAGATGGTCATAAATTATATTTTTATGACCATCTGACACTATCACAGGACCAATTTCCTTTTTCCTTCCCTTTCCTTTCCTGCCGACTGACCGACCGACAGACAGACAGACAGATAGATTAAATGAATCAGTTAAAAAAGAAACATTCACTGACTCATTTGAATCATTGATACGTCATCTCTTATGTTTCAAAATATTTAATTAGATGCTTTGATTCATCACTGTGATTTAACTCACTTATATGAATTAAGATTGTATTACACTGAAAAAGTTTGTTTTTTTTACATTGAAAAAGGACATTTCAATGTTCTAAAAAATATTAAACAGATTTTTGGAATATTTTTTTACAAGAAAATCTTTATGCTACAAACTTTCGTATTTAATTCAATGCATTATTCACCATTTCTTTGTAATTATTTAAAAAAAAAAAAAAAAAAAAAACTGGTGCAGGATTTACTACTTGCATTTTCACTCAGAAATTGCTAGTAAATTTCACAACTATTTACAAAAAATGGCAAGTAACAGATTGAATTAAACTAAATTCTGAAGTAGAAAGACTAAAATAGTACTTTCTTATAAAATATACTCCATTAATCTTTTTTTTTAACCCAACCTGGAAAAAAATAAATAAATAAATAAAATAAGTTAGTTTAAATTCATCAGTTCACATTGTTCCCACCTAAACGTAAATACACTATATTTGAAAATAAATATTTTTAAAGGAAACGTAGTGGATGGATTTTTACCACAGCAGGGTGATTGTGTACACACACTGCTGACACGTAATTGTGTTTAAAAACAATACAAACGTGAATTTTGCATAGTAGGTCCCCTTTAAATAAGTAAGCAAATAAATTAATATTTATAATTTCTCAAGACACAAGCAACATTTACTTTAATATACTTTAATTAATAATATAAAGATAAGATAGCTTTTATCTCGAAATACGTTTCTGTCACATTTTTGCTGCTTGATTCAGAGTAAGCAAACATGAAATTCAAATGCACAGGCAGTCGACTCTTGTTGATTTGACCATAAAGATCATGAGCAGATTGGCAGGCCACTCCTGAGGGTGTCCTCTCCTGCTAAGAGGAAAAAATCCTAAAAATCACTCAGTTACGACTTTGTACATCTATACGATCTCACAGCAGGTCTCTTTAGCATGTACACTGCTTTCTCTCCAAACAAAACCTGCGAGATGCTGCCAACACAAGCGCCACTGACTCCAAAATGAACAAATGAGCTGTTTTCGAGCGACCTTTAACCTCTAATATACTAATGACCAGCTTTGTGTTTCTGTCACCTCATGACATCACCGCAGGAGATATTTTCATTGGCCGGTTTTCCATTAATAGCTGTAATTCTCTAATAGGAGCCAAATGGAATATACAATTTTCCTTTACAAAGATTCATGTGCGAGTTTGGTCAAATCAAGGTTTGAAAGTTTGACTAAAGAAGTTATTTAAATCTGGTAACAATCTTGTTATATACTTCACCAGCTGAGCTCAATTTTGAGTATTCGTGGCACTATAGGATAGCTGGCACTGAACAGTACATAAAGTCAATTGGTAATGGGAACCAGCCGGTTGTTTACCTACGTGGAATCTTAATTACTGACTGAGATGCCAGGAGGCCTCAATAATCACAAGCTTCCTGCAAAGCATGAAAATATTTGTTTAAACTGTGTTGCACAAATTTAAATAGGTCATTGATTTATTTGCATTGTGTCATTATTTCAAAGAAAATTGAACACATTTTCTCACCAATTGTGCTGACTGTAACAGCAAGACAATATGAAATACAAATTAAAATTTAAATAATGCATAAGTATTTCGCAACCCAGTCTCATAAAAATATGTACATGGGTACTTTTCTGTAGCACCGTTTTTAAGTACCTTTCTGCACGTTTCATAGAGAAATGTCCACTGAGTGGCGCTAAAACACGGGTTCAATATGTGTACCCTGGCACGTTTTTATTACGTTGATATAGGTATGTATTGCTGTGTTTTTATTACGTTGATATAGGTACATATTGCTGTGTTTTTATTACGTTGCTTCAGGTATGTATTGTGGCAGTTCAGAATTCAAATATCCGGGGACTGTCGGTAAAAGTTAATGCTCTATCATGTTGGAAATATGCCCTACACCAAACTCAACCCTAAACCTACCTGATAGTGTTAACAAACGCAAAACTGATATAAAAACGCATTTGTTGATGCAACCGTGCCACTTGAACTTCCTTATACACAGATTTTAACTGTTTTGTCAAACCGTAGTTACACAGGATTCGAACCAGAGCTCCTCAGCTCTCAAGTACATCTCCGTACTCCGTGAGCTACCGAACAAACCTACTGCCTATGAAAACCCATAAATATGAAGCTGGATATGTGTGATGCTAACGTTCAAAAGCATCAGTTTTCAGTCATAACAAAAATTACGTTTTATTAATCGAAACTCTGTAAATTTGTGTGAAAAGGAATAAAAGGTGTTGGAGTTTTACTGCCTCTAGTGTTCATTTCTTTTGGAAACTGCCGTGATATGTACTTATTGGTATGTATTTCGCATCTCGAGAAAAAGTACCCCCAGGTACATTTTTTCCATGAGACCAAGTATTTCATGATAGTATGCCAATTTAAATAAAAATATTTAAAAAAATAACTATTTTAATGAGAATTTGAGGAGAAAACATTTTACTTTTATATATTTTTTTAATATTTTATTATACTTCTAAATGTGATGAAAAAATATCAGAATGCAAAAAACATAGGAATAATATTTTTATATATATATTTATATATAAAAAGTTTCCATACGCCCTGCAGAATCTGCAAAATGTTAATTATAATAGCAAAATAAGAGGGATCATACAAAATTATTTAGTACTGTCCTGAATAAGATATTTTATATAAAAGATGTTTACTTACATTTATTTATTTATTTATTTGTTATGGTTGTCCTGTTTGTACTGAGCAGTTAAACTGTACGCTGTTCTTCAGAAAAATCCTCCAGGTCACACAAAATCTTCTTCTTTTGCATATTTGATCCCTTCCCAGCAGTGACTGTATGATTTTAAGATCCATCTTTTTACAATGATGGCAACAGAGGGACACATATGCAACTCATACACAAAGGTTTAAACACTGATGCTCCAGAAGGAACCACAATGCATTACAACCTGGGGGTAAAGACTTTCTGAATTTTAAGATCAGGTTAACCTATACTTATTTTGTCTTCTGGGAAACATGTAAGTATCTTCTATAGAATATGAAAGGCAGTACTAAATGGGAAAAAAAAATTGACATTTAAAAAAAATAAGAAAATATTACACATCTGCATCCTATATCTAGAGCAAATCTGGGCATAGTTTGAGACAAAACTGCGATCTCTTTTGAATCTTTGGGGAGATATTTAAAACTTTCCATTTTCTTTCCAATGTTAAGAACATCAAACAAACCTGGAACTGAATTGATTTTCTGAACAGTTTCTTTTGATATTTAATTTCCCACTGATGTGGCATCTTTCAGCAAATCACCCCAGATTCTGGAAAGCACAAGCAACAGCAGTCGCCAAAACACAACATCCACCAATTTTGCTGATTTCTGCAGCCCTAAGAACTCCAATATCTGGCTTGGTTTTTCAAAGGTTAGTTCTGGTTCATCAGTCACTTGAATCAGGGTAACCCGCACGCTGGAGTAATACTTCAACTATGCATGCTGATTCTGAGCCACCGATTCATGCCTGTGCCAGAAAAGTGTCTCCAGCCAGGAAAGCTGGCAGACCAGAGCTGACTTTCCATCTACACTGCTGTTTGGTTTGGGTTTTAATTAAATTACCAAGAAATGTTTCCCCACATTGGTTTGGCTTCTATTGGATACTCTGGAACTCTTAACAGTGTTTATAGATGTAGCTCGAGGCGACCGGCACGCTGAGTCAGCGAAGGAAGTTCCTGACTGTGTTCTGCGCTGATGACAGACGACCTTATACTGTTAACAAGATGTTTTAGTACAGTGACAACTGTGACATTTTAAACATGCTAATAATAACTGATGCTTGCTAATAATTTTACTAATTGAGAAATCAAAACATCTTAGAGATTTGCTGGTGGGTTGTGGCAAGAGCCACTCACATTCTTCAGAAATTCTTCATAATTTATATGTATTTTAATTTCAGACAAAGATAATATGTATACAGTGTTGTGTGTAATGCATTACTAAGTAACTAATTACTGTAATTTAATTACTTTTCCCTTGAAAAAGTAAGGGATTACTCTTACTTTTTCTGCAATTTAATTACAGTTACTTCTGATTTAATTGCATTAAATACTGTATAGACAATAACACAATTCTACACAAAACAATAGTGTATTTAACATCTAAATTTTACATCTAATGTTAAAATGTATGTCTCTAATGTAACCTTCTCCTTTTAAATACTCTGGACAGTTCAAGAATAATTTATGCAATTTTATATTATTTATTTGAAAGAATTAAAAGATAAGACATATCTACGAGCTTAATAAAAATGCCCTGCAATTGAACTTTTAGTATACTAAACTGAAACAAATAATTTTGTACTTAATGCACTTTAATTGGGTGGAAGTAGTGCTGAAGTCCAGCTAAAGATATACTGATTGTGCTAAAGTGGAACTGTTGCAAGTATACTTCAGGTACACTTTAAATATCTTGCATTTAAAGACTGATATTATTCAAAGATAAATCCTCGTCAATAGTGATATTAAAACACATTTTAGGCTTAATATTAAGAAATGAGCATTGTGCACAAGTAGTACTCCAAATAAAGTTTAATTATAATTTTTACATCAGTAAGTCTCAAGCGATATTTAATAGATTTGAACTATAATTAGTATGAAATAAATGCATTTGAAATATATTACTTTTTTACTAGGGAAATAAAAATGACTAATAAAACTAACAAAAGCACATAAAATTACTAAAAAATTATCTAAAATTAAAACAAAAACTAAAAATACAAAATGTAAAACTAATTCAAAATATTTAATACAATTATATATAATAAATGTAGAAAATAATACATATAAATATTACAAATATTTGGAACACCTATTTCGTTATATTTCTTAACAATACAGAAACTATTACTAGACACTAATGCAGAACATCTCAGGTGGAAGTCATTGGTTTAAATGGACCAATAAATGTTCTCACCTGGTTTCTGGTATCCCATAGTGAATCGGTTGTGTCCATGGAAACAGTTTGGCCTATGGCAGTGTCTCAAATGATTCAAATAGCCAGAATAATAGGCCAGATCAGCTGGATGAAAATTAAGCCCAATACACACGAGACAAAGCATGAACCAGCCTGTCATGATTTACCAGATATTGATTCATAAATACCTGACTATATGTCTATGATTGAAAAAGTAGCAAATGTCTCATGAAAGTTCAAGCAGTCTGAGAGGGACGGACTGAAACAGCAGGTTTTATTCCCTCCCTGCCTGTGAAAAACCCTTCAGCTGACGCTCTCTCTCCTCCTTTCATGTCTGCATCTCATGTATTTCACAACACTTATGCACAAATGTAATCATTTTGAGTGGTATTAATTCTACTCTTCTAATTTTGTCTACCATGAAGTCATATAAAAATATTAAAATTGATTGGCTCTCTAGACTACTTGATTCTGATTTGATAATTGCTGTATTCTGTGGCCCAATATTTTTCTGATAATCATTTTTATTTACATAAATAAAATATACATTATATACCTGTGCATGAAGCCGCCAGAGTTTCAACCAAACCGCTGCAGCCTTTATATTCTGGCATTCAAATGCATATAAAATATGTGAAGCAGGATTTGGTTTAATATGAAAGAGTTACAAGATCTAAACCATGTGTAGGATGAATACAAATATCTGAAACATCAGAAAGATGAATAAATCTCGCAGTGGCATTTTTCAGATGGATATGAAGAACCAGAGAGAGAAACTGTCTCTTGTGGCCAAACACATTATATACACATAATGAGAGGTCTATATACAAGCAGAGAAACTGGGTTAAATTTGACCAAATTCCAGCATTCTTAAGTGTATTTAAGGATTTTCAGAGTCGCATGAGTTAACCAATGATTAGACTGTGGCATTAACTAACATAATAAATACGACATATTCTATCTATCTATCTATCTATCTATCTATCTATCTATCTATCTATCTATCTATCTATCTATCTATCTATCTATCTATCTATCTATCTATCTATCTATCTATCTATCTATCATAGTAATGCTAATAATGCTACCAATTGTTCTGGAGGTGTAAAATAATTGACAGAGAAGATCTCTGCATTTTGCAAACCTGTCTCTGAAAATGCTTCCTAAATAAATTATTAGGCATATTTTCCCTAGTGAAAAATAAATATACCAAAATGTATTTGAAATACATTTTTCATGCTACGTATTCTACAAATACATTTAAATATTCATGTACTTAATAAAAAATACCCTGTGATTGTACTAAATACTAAACTTGTATATTTAAAGTCTGCTAAAATGGAACAACTAATTTTGTACTTAATGCACTTTAATTGTGCGGAAGTAGTCATGGAGTCTAACTAAATATACATTGAAGTATATTTGATTGTGCTAGAACTATTGCAAGTATACTTCAGGTACACTTTAAAGGGGTCATATGGTGCGATTTCTATTTTTCCTTTTCTTTAGTGTGGTATGTAGCTGTTTGTGCATGTATAAGATCTGCAGAGTTACAAAGCTCAAAGTCTCCCAGAAAAGGATTTATTCTATCTAAAAGAGAAGGCTGATCCAGACCGGGCTAAAACGCTTCATGAAAACACGCCCCCACATGTCAACGACATGATGTGGTAATATTTGCATAATGCTGCCCAAATGTTCACGCAAAGAAAGAAGGCATGGTTTCAGTAACCGCAGTAGTGTTGATGCAGCCATGTCAGGGAGACGCTGTGTGTTTCTGTTCGAAAGCAAAAGCGCTTTATTTGGCCTTCCGAAAGAAGATGCAATTAGGAATCATTGTTAAGATTTGTTTACAACAGAACAGCACAACCCAAATGTTCGAATTTGTGCAATGCATTTTATGGACAACAGTTTTGTGAACCTAGGAAGCCTGGCTGTGCACAAAGGCTATTTCTTTAAAAAAAAGGTCAATTCCGACTTTGCTATGACAATCTGGCACTTCTGAATCAGCGACTGTAAGTATGTTTTATTGTTTAAGTATTTGCTATTGACTGTTCAAATGCAGCGTTTTGCGCAGAATAGAGTAATGCGTCGTTCTTACGATTACATGTGCAGAGATGAATTTATGCTTACAAACATAACATCCTCTGTTCTCTGCTTATAACTGGCGGCAAGAAGATATCAAACAGAGATGCGTGTTCTGTTTCACACTGACTGGTCGAGCAGAGCTGAAGCAACACTGATGCATTTGTCATGTGCAACTGTTCAGACAGTTCATATTGTTGGCAGTTCAGTTATCTTATCCTGAAAATGCAGATGACCAAGCTGATCGATTGCAACCAACTTTGCAAGCACGACTTGAGCAGTAGTTTCACAGGGGTGTGTGTGTGTGAGAGAGAGAGAGAGAGAGAGAGAGAGAGAGAGGAACAAGTGTACTGCAAATACGAGCATCATCACTGTGTCTGTCACGCGACTCTGTTCCCCTCTCGGGCTTGAATTGATGGTAAAACTAAGGACATTATTAACTGTCTTTATATTTACTTTGAAGCTTGCGTCGCGATTATGGTAAGGGGCGTTAGATTTCCAACGCGTGCTTGTGGTGTTTGGCCAATCACAATGCACTGGGTCAGCTGGCCAATCAGAGCAGACTGTGCTTGTCGGAGGGAGGGGCTTTGGAGAAAACGACGTGTTTGAGAGAGGTGGGGCATAGAGGAACTATAATAATGTACAGTATTTGAAAAATAATGTGGTTTTTGAATATGAAAGCATGTCAACATATTCTGTTACACCAAATACATAAATAATGATCTTTAAAAACAGTATCTTTAAAAATAGCATCATATAATCCCTTTAAATATTTTGCATTTAAAGACCGATATTATTAAAAAAATCATACAATCTTCATCAATAATGATATTAAAACACAAGTTGGGCTTAACATTCAGAAATGAGCATTGTGTAAGTAGTACTCTAAATAAAGTTATTATATATATATATATATATATATATATATATATATATATATATATACACATTTTATAAGTAGATCTCAAGCGATATGTCAGTAAATATATTAACAGATTTGAACTATACTTAGTATGAAATAAGTGCATTTTAAATATATTACTTTTTTTACTAGGGTTATTTGCATAATAGTGAATGTCCTGCATCTCAGTAAAATCAGAGTTCTAGATTTTTGCATGAGTTTCCAGGTGACGTTCTTCTCCAAGTAGGAAGTTGTACATTTTGATCTTTATAGCTGAATGGATCAAACAGGAAATAGAACCCACATGCAACTGGTTTGACTGGTATTCTAGTGAGAGTGCCATCTTTGCAGACAGCATCTGTCTGCTGAGAAGCATCAGTTGCATAGAAACAGAGAGAGAGAGAGAGAGAGAGAGAGAGACAGAGAGAGCGAGAGAGAGAAAGAGAGAGTGAGAGAGAGGAGAGAGGATGGGACTCACCATGGCAGGTCTTGCCATCCTCTTTAAGTTCTTGACCTGCGGGACACTTGCAGTAGAAACTGCCGATGGTGTTACAGCAAAGAGCTTCACACCCTCCATTGGTCTCTTCACACTCGTTCACATCTGACAGTGAGAGAACAAACACATTACAGTCTGAACTACAGATGCAGATTTGCAACAGTTTGGACAATTGTTTCCAAATGTTTACAATTTGGAGACACGTGAACATATTCATACAAACCAATTATGAAACTTATAAGCAATTATAAACAACCGTATGCATGAGGGTGAATTATGACCAAGTGACAGGACTGTTTGCTAAATTAAGCATCACTATTACTATTGCTAAAAGTATAAAAAGCTACTTTATAAAATAAATAAATAAATAACATATCAAGTCTATTATTCATCTTTTTTGTATGTAGAAACATGGAGTAAGACTCACAAGCTTGTTGCACAGGTCAAATAAGTTCTCAACAAGTACTTATTGCTGGAAATTCATTGCCATAATAAAACATAATATACTTTTTTCCATCTTTCCATCTTAAAAATGACTTAACATAGTCATAATAAAAAGAGATTTTGCCCATGACAGTCTGCTGCCAATTAATAAATCATATGTGTAATGAAAGACATATTTAGCTGTTCTTCACTTTAACAGGATTTGACAATAATGTTTTTTTGATTATATAATTGAAGCTACTGAAATCTGGACCGCCAGTTGAGTTTTCATGGGAAAGTGCTCAACAGAAAGCCATCACATTGGCCGTTTGTCAGTTTCCATATATTTTTACTCTATGAGCACGTTGTTGCTTATAATGTTTGGTGCATTCTGGTTATGAGAAAGTACAAGTACACATGTGTATATAACCTGTAGATATAGTAAAAACATTACACTTTTCCAATTATGGTAACACTTTAGAATAGGGAACATCTCGGTTACGTATGTAACCCTCGTTCCCTGAAGGAGGGAACGGAGACATCACGTCAGGTGACTGATGAATTGGGATCTCACTTAGAGAGACCAATCCACTTCGAGTGTAACTAAACGAGCCAATGCACATTGGCATGCGATTATTGCATCCAGCTGACGCTGATCACAGCGTGAGTATAAGTAGGCAGCAGATGCAGCGCATATTCAGGTTTTCGCTGAGGAGCCGAGCCGGTGACCCGGCCGCTCAGCGGTGGTACAGCAGCCGTGGCGACGGGACGTGACGTCTCCATTCCCTCCTTCAGGGAACGAGGGTTACATACGTAACCAAGACGTTCCCTTTCAGTCGGTCACTCCGAGTCACGTCGGGTGACCGACGAATTGGGATCCCTACCAAAGGGCCACGGATACTGCCCCTTCCAGTGTCTTGTGGAAGCCTCCTGCGCCCCTACTTTTTTTCTCGACAGGGTCTACCAACGGACTCTCTGGAGCAGTTTTAGCAAGCCGACCCGAAACCGGGGTCTCTCAGTGCTTCTACCCGTTTGAGGTGAGAACAGAGGAGGAAACCGGTTCCACACGGAGGCCATAGAATCTAGCGAACGTGTTAGGGGTCGCCCAGCCCGCAGCTCTACAAATGTCTGCCAGCGAGGCGCCACGAGCCAGCGCCCAGGAGGATGCAACACTTCTAGTAGAGTGAGCTCTCAACCTGAACGGGCAGGGCACACCCTGTGCCTGATAAGCCAGGGTGATGGCGTCCACTATCCAGTGGGCCATCCTCTGCTTAGAGACGGCATTCCCCTTCTGCCGGCCTCCGTGACAAACAAGAGCTGGTCTGAGGTCCTGAAGCTTTGACGGGACAAAGCAAAGCTAGGGCTGGGTCTGCCTCCTCCGAGGGCAGCGCTTGCAGGCTCACCACCTGGTCCCTGAAGGGAGTAGTGGGAACCTTGGGCACATAGCCAGGCCGGGGCCTCAGGGTTACCTGGGCGTCTGCTGGCCCAAACTCTAGGCACGAATCGTCGACCGAAAATGCGTGCAGGTCCCCTACCCTCTTGATGGAGGCCAATGCAAGCAGGAGCAGAGTCTTCATTGAAAGAAACTTCAGCTCGACTGTCTGCAAAGGCTCGAATGGGCCCTGCTGTAGTGCTCTGAGTACTAGCGACAGGTCCCAAGAGGGTATAGAGGGGGGCCATGGGGGATTTAACATTCTCGCCCCCCTAAGGAACCTGATGACCAAGTCATGCTTCCCCACCGACTTCCCTTCCACGGGGTCGTGGTTGGCAGCAATCGCAGCCACATAGACTTTAAGGGTGGAGGGAGACAGCCTTCGCTCCAACCCTTGCTGCAAGAAGGACAGCACGACTCTGATCGGGCACTTCCGGGGGTCCTCTTGGTGAGAAGAACACCATTCGACGAACAGGTTCCACTTCAAGGCGTAAGCATGTCTTGTAGACGGCGCTCTCGCCGAAGTGATGGTGTCAACTACCTCCTGGGGTAGGTCACCTAGAACCTCCGCGTCCCGTCCAGGGACCAGACATGAAGTTTCCAGAGGTCTGGACGTAGTCAGTAGATCCTTCCTCAGAGGAATCTGCCAAGGAGGGGCTGTCACGAGGAGCATCAGTTCCGGGAACCAAGTCCGAGTGGGCCAGTATGGTGCCACGAGCAGGACCTGCTCCTCGTCCTCCCTGATCTTGCACAGTGTCTGGGCGAGAAGGCTCACTGGGGGAAACGCATACTTGCGAAGGCCCCGTGGCCAGCTGTGTGCCAGTGCGTCCGTGCCGAGTGTTCCCTCGGTCAGGGAGTAAAACAACTGGCAATGAGAGGTCTCTAGAGAAGCATACAGGTCTACCTGAGTGAGTCTGAAACGTCTCCAAATCAGCTGGACCGTCTGGGGATGGAGTCTCCACTCTCCTGGGAGCGCAGCTCGTGACAGCTCGTCGGCTGCCCGGTTGAGCAAGCCCGGAATGTGAATGGCCCGAAGCGACCTCAGATGCTTCTGACTCCAGAGGAGGAGGTGGCGGGCGAGTTGCGACATGCGACGGGCGCGCAGACCACCTTGTCGGTTGATGTCCGCAACGGTCGCAGTGTTATCTATGCGGACGAGCATGTGCTTGCCTCGTAAGCGCATCTTGAGACGATTCAAGGCCAGGCGTACTGCCAGCAACTCTAGGCAATTGATGTGCCAGTGCAGTTGGGGGCCCGTCCAAACCCCCGACACTGCATGCCCGTCGAACATTGTCCCCCAGCCGGTGGTGGAGGCATCCGTGTAAACCACAGCATGCCTGGAGACCTGTTCCAGGGGCACTCCTGCCCGGAGAAACGAGAGGTCTGACTACAGGGTGAAGGTTTGGCGGCAGGCCGGTGTGACTCGGACCCTGTAAGTGACGCGTTGCCACGCCTAACTCGGGACTCGGCCATGGAACCAGTATTGAAGCGGTCTCATATGAAGCAGCCCCAGCGGTGTGACTGCCGCTGCAGCTGCCATATGCCCCAGGAGCCTCTGAAATTGCTTCAGTGAGACCGCCGTCCTGCTCTTGAACGTATTCAAGCAGTTCAACACCGACTGAGCACGTTCCTGTGTGAGGCGTGCTGTCTGGTTGACCGAATCCAACTCCATACCGGGAAAAGAGATCCTCTGCGTCGGGGAGAGTTTGCTTATTTCCAAGTTGACCCAAAGGCCCAACTGGCTGAGGTGCCAGAGCACCAAGTCCCTGTGTTCGCACAACTGGTCCTGAGACTGAGCCAGTATGAGCCAGTCGTCGAGGTAGAATGCGAACGCCCTGTTCTCTCAGGGGAACAAGGGCTGCCTCCGTAACTATCGTGAAGACACGGGGCGACAGGGACAGCCTGAAGAGCAGGACTTTGTACTGATATGCCGGTCCCTCGAACGCAAACCGCAGGAATGGCCTGTGGTGCGGAAGGATCGACACATGGAAGTACGCGTCCTTCAGGTCGATCGCTGCAAACCAATCTCTGGGACGGATGCACCCGAAGATGCGTTTCTGCGTGAGCATCTTGAACGGAAGTTTGTGAAGGGCCCTGTTCAAGACGCGCAGATCCAAGATTGGTCTCAACCCACCGCCTTTCTTGGGTACAATGAAGTGAGGGCTGTAAAACCCCGTCCTGATATTGGCTGGAGGGACCGGCTCTATCGCATGCTTCGCCAGTAGGACTGCGATCTCTGCACGCAAGACAGGAGCATCTGCCGCCTTCACTGAAGTTAAGTGGACGGCCCTGAACTTGGGAGGACGCCGTGCTAACTGATTCGCATAGCCGAGTCTGATGGTCTGACGGAGCCAACGAGATGGACTGGGAAGCGCTAGCCAGGCTCCCAGAAACAGCACAAGTGGCACCAACGGAGTCACCGACGTACCCGCGGTGGGGCAGCGAGGGGAACGCAGGGACCCGGCTCGGGCGTCTCATTGCAGGTCCGAAGCGGGGTCAGTGTGTGTGCAACACCAACCTGCGTTCTGGCAGAGGGTGCGTTCTCGCACTCTCGAACCGCCCACAGCTGCTCACTGGCGAGAGAGGGGGATGAGTGTGGTATGGTGTTGGTCCGTCCATGACTCTCCATGCCCTTTTGGGACCCAGAGACAGAGACAACCGCCTCTTGTCGAAGTTTGTCTTTTTTTTTTTTTTTTTTTGAAACAAAAGATTTCTCAACCTGGCCCTCCTCCTGGGGAGGGAGAGGTGCATCCACCATCTCCTGAAGCAGTTCCCTCTCTCTCTGGGTTGCCAGTCCCGGGCCTCTTGCTCTTCAGAGCATCGCCACGTTTGACGGGGTCCAGGGCGGCCTGCCTACGCCCAGCTCCACGGCGCCACTTCTGGAGGCTGCTGCGGATGCGGTGCGGGAGCGGAGGCTGACGCAGGGGGCCGCCCTCAGCGGCGAGCAGGCTGGGGCGCTGCAACCGGCGGACGGGTGAAGGCAGCAGCTGCCCACCGGGGCAGGACATGTTGGATCGCCTCAGTCTGCTCCTGTGCAGCCGAGAACTGCTGGGCCACGTTCTTGACTGCGTCACCGAAGAGGCCAGTCTGGGACACATGTACCTTGAGGAACAGAACTTTGTCGGCGTCCCTATGTCAACCAGACACAGCCAGAGGTGGCGCTCCTGGACCACAAGTGTGGACATCGCATGACCCAGAGACCGCGCAGTGACCTTCATCGCTCGTAGCGCGAGGTCAGTAGCAGTACAAGCTCTTTCAGAACTTCCGGATCGTGACCACCCTCGTGCATGTCCCTCAGTGCTTTTAGCCTGAAGAACCTGCAGTAATGCCGTAGCGTAAAGTGGAGGCAGCTTCTCCACAGGCCACATAAGCATCGCCGGACAGACCAGACGAATACCTACAGGCCCGGAAGAGGAGGCACGGTTTGCCCTGCTGGGTGGAAGAGGTATTAGGACACAACTGCATCGCAACCGACCCCTCCACCGGGGGACCCCCGTATACCCCCTAGATGCACCCCCATCGAGGGCGGTGAGGGAGGAGGATCTAACAGGTCGGTTTCTGGCAGTAAAAGTTGCCATCCACGACCTGGTAAGCACCCCATGCACCTCCGGGAAGAGAGGCACCGGGGCAGGGTGCTAAGAACCAGGACAAGCTACCCTGAGAACCAGTCGTCCAACCTCGAGGGCTCGGGACACGGTGGAGGTCTCCACTCGAGCCCTACCCTCTCAGCGGCCCGGGAAAGCATAGCCGTCATTTCCGGGTCTGATTCAGGCATTGCCACTGCCGGAGCAGCTGCGCAACTGAATCTTATTCCCCAGGAAGCTCTGGCTCACCCTCCGATGTAGCGATCGACATCCAGTCGTTGGAAGGAGCGCCAAGGATACTGCTGGTACGCTCCGCCAGCATGTTCCATTGGCAGCTCACTGGTTTCGGAGCGCAAGAGGAGCGATGGTCCCTGGAGGGTTGGTTCCCTGGAGGGTTTGCCACCACTGTAATCCTCAGACCACCCGTGCCACCGCCTGAAGTAGTCCTCGCCTGTCTGCAGCCAGAACGAGAACTAGATCGTGGCAGAGGCAACAGGGCTCCGCCCCTTTGTCGAAGTAACGGAGCCTGGCCCGCAACTCCGAGATGATCACCTTCCCAATGAGAAGATGACTCATCCACGAACGCCACCTCAGCGTGCTTACTGCCCAGGCACGTGAGGCAGCGATCGTGGCCATCACCTGGCGCCAGGTAACGACCGCATCCAGAAACGCACGGGTGACATGTTGTCTGTAGCAAGACCCAACTCGTCTTTACAAAGACGTAACGTCAAGTTTGCCAGATGCAACGTCGTCTTTAAAAAGACGCACCCGTGAATGCTCTTTTAGGGAAAAAGCTCTTTTAGCGTGCTGAAGCACACAGGGGAGATGGTCGCCTGCAACACAAACAGGGGGTAGTGCAACCTGATGTGTGCAATCCACTCGACACAGGAAGAACCACCGCCGCTGTAACGCCGTACCGCCAGCACGAGAGTCTTCCAAAGAGCGTGCTCAACTCGTTGAATTCACTCGTCAGCAGAAGTCAGGAGCAGAACGATGTAACCGCTCGGCTCTGAAGTGAAAAGCTGAGTATGCGCTGCACCTGCTGCCTACTGATACTCACGCTGTGATCAGCGGCAGCTGGATGCAATAATCGCATGCCAATGTGCATTGGCTCGTTTAGACTCGAAGTGGATTGGTCTCTCTAAGCGAGATCCCAATTCGTCGGTCACCCAACGTGACTCGGAGTGACCGACTGAAAGGGAACACATATTCACTTAAAAGTTTTCCCTCAATAAACTCCTAATTTGCTGCTTATTAATACTTAATAAGGTACTTAGAATTAAGGGATCTAAAATATGGTCATGCAAAATAAGGCATTAACATGTGCTTTGTAAGTACTAATAAACAGCCAGTATGCTAGTAGTATGCATATACGCAGCTAGCTAATAGTGAGAATTTGTCCTTAAAATAAAATGTTACCCCAATTATATTCAAACATTATCTTTAAAGGGATAGTTCACCCAAAATTTAAATATGCTGTTAATTTACTCAACCTCAGGCCATCCAAGATGTGACTTTTTTTCTTGAGTTGAAGAGTAAAGAAGATTTTTAGCTGAAACCTTGGTCCTTGGTGATTCATAAAATGCAATTCATACCAGACAATTAATACCAGTGTCTTATGACGATATATTAAGGTCTTATGAAGTGAAACGATCTGTCTGTGCAAGAAAATCAACATTATTATTTACAACATATTATCTGTAATCCAGAGCCTCAGGTAAACGGTTCGGAGTGATGTCTGGTTCATGAGCGAATCATTCATTTCAACCGGTTCTTTTTACTGAACTAGTTGAATCAGTTCACTAAATCGGACTGAACGAAACAGTTCACGGCTCGAGCAGCACAGATTGACAAGTTACTCAATCAAAACTCACTTTCGGATGCCTGACAGTCACTCAGACTAAAAATTAGCCAAAATACAGGCATAAATGATCAACGGTGCCCAGGAGGCCTAGTTTTGCAAATACTGTAAACGCCTGACAATTATGGCAATACTTTATGATTGTAGGCTATTTATGCCAGTGCGTGATGATAAATGAGCGTGTTTTGTTTTCATTTACAAATGAAACTATGTGAATGATTCATTCCTCAACGAAACACTAGGCAGTAGGCTATAATATTAATAATTATTAATTTGCAGAAAAAAAGAAAAGAAATATATGTTAAATTCAACCTCCACTGTGATGTGATTCTCTCTCTCTCTCTCTCTCACACACACACACACACACACACGACACACTACTCTATACTGTGCAAAACTCTGCATTTGAACAGTCAATAGCAAATACTTAAACTAATAGCAAAACATACTTACAGTCGCTGATTCAGAAGTGCCAGATTGTCATAGCAAAGTCGTAATTGACCTTTTTTTTTATAGAAATAGCGTTTGTGCACAGCCAGCCTTGTACTCTCTTAAGTTCACGAAACTGACGTCCATAAAATGCGTTGCACAAATTCAAACATTTGGGTTGTGCTGTTCTGTTGTAAACAAATCTTAACAATGATTCCTAATTGCATCTACTTTCGGAAGGCCAAATAAAGTACTTTTGCTTTTGCACAGAAACACACAGTGTCTCCCTGACATGGCTGCATAAACACTAGTACTGCGGTTACTGAAACCATGCCTTCTTTCTTTGCGTGAACATTTGGGCGGAATTACGCAAATATTTCCACATCGTGACGTAGACATGTGGGGGCGTGTTTTAATGAAGCGTTTTAGCCCGGTCTGGATCAGCCTTCTCTTTTAGATAGAATAAATTCTTTTGTTGGAGACTTTGAGCTTTGTAACTCTGCAGATCGTATACATACACAAACAGCTACATACCACACTAAAGAAAAGGAAAACAAGAAATCGCATCATATGACCCCTTTAAAGGTGCTGTATGTAAGTTTTTGACTCTACTAAAGCATAAAAATACCATAATATATTTGCAGATATTTAAGAAACATGCTAAGTTAACATACTTGTTTATCTGAAAAACAATGCTACAGTCAGTTATGCTACTTTGAAAATGTGCGTTCCGGAACGGAATGTCTGTCTTTGTTTTGGTCTGTGTAACCCGCCCACTGCCAGTTTACCCAGCTGTATTTCGGCACTCCGGGTTGCCAGTTGGTGGAAAACACAGCGTATTTGATTTCATTCATCATCATGTAATAAACAGATTTCCCTGTTTGCCTGAGGCTCTGTGAATAATGTTCAGTTTGTTGTACAGACCGATCGTTACGCTTCATAAGACCTCAATATAGCATCAGGAGCCACGGGTATTAATTTTGTGTTCCTTGATATGCTTTTTTATTCTCAAAAACAGGCAGCTGCTGACTTGCATTTTATGAATCAACAAGAACCACGGGTTCAGCTAAAAATCTTCCTTACTCTTCTACTGAAAAAACAAATTCATCTACATCTTGGGTGGCCTGAGGGTGAGCAAATTAACAGCAAATTTTCATTTTTGGGGGGTGAACTGTTACTATTAATACAATTTCAAGGAAGTCAAGAATCACCCTTTTAAAAAAGGAGCAGTAAGAGTTTTCTTCCCATGTCAAACAAAACCACTTCTTTTTTCCAGTGGACAAAAATCATCTCAAAGAGATGAAAAAGGGTGTTTTGACATTTAATTGGCCCCAAACCACTTTATGTTAATCAGAAAAAATGAAATAGCTGGAAAATTGTGTCCTTCAACAGGCCAACCAGCCTCACAGCAAGATGTTTCGCCATTCATTCAGCTTTCATTGCAGATGTTTAACAAACCTCCCCATTACACCCCATATATCCAGCTCTCACACTCAAACACATGGAGATGTTTACGAGAAAATCAGTTTGTCGGTTTCCCAAAACATTATTTCAATAAAATCCTCACCACAACAAATTGGCCCCTGAAGAGCCGAGCGATGTGAGCTGGAGGAGGAAATATACATAATGAATCGGTGAATGGAGCTGCTGCCGGAGGTGATCACACTATTACACATGCCTAGTGTCCGTCATTTTAAAAACTAGACAACTTTGAAGGTTTATAAATATTCAAAAAAGACACACCAAGCAAAATCTGCTCAATATGTTCTAGTTTAGGTAGAAATACAATGCTTTAAAAGTAGAATTCACAACTAAAGTTAATGCATGTTATTATTGACAACCCTGTTAATTTAAAGTGTTACCAATGTTTAACCATCACTAAATAGATTAAAGTACTGAAGAAGGACATTTGGTGAATATAGTTATAGTTGAGAAAGAGTGACGCTTCCTTCATTCCTGAAAATGTGACAACATGTTAAAACATAATCTATGTGCAATACTTCTATTATATTTAACCACAATGTGAATAAAATGAGTGGCAGGTCAATAATTCATAATGTCAGCCTGTACACACAATCGTCTACATCCAGACTGCAACATCAACAAGGAAATGGAGATGAACCACATTCCTTCACTAAGAGGTCACGGCCCCTTTCATGACCCGAGGCCGACCTGCTGGTCAAGGATTGAAAGAGACACCCTGTGGGAACGGCAGCGTTTTCTTCTGTCAGGGGTCCTGCTTTAGGCCACGCACCTGCACAAAGATGGAGACACGGGTTTCGGAGGAGGGTGTTACCAGCAGTGTGCGGGGTCACTGAGGTCAGGGGTCACGACCACATAATGAAGTCTGACACGTATTAGGAAAACAGTGTAACACACACTGAAAACCAACTAATCAAACATCCACTCCCCAAAAAACAGTAAAAACTAGAGGTTTTTACTTACTGAAGATAAAGCAGCAGAAACCAATCTTAATTGAAAGGATGAGAGAGGATGAAAATGCTTATGAAAAACTAAATTGTTGACAAGAAATACCCTCCTGATATGATATTTGGTACATTATTAATAAAGTGGTTTTACGTTTTTTAAAATGTATGGTGTCTTGTGTCTTTACTCTGTTTTTGAATGCATTTGAATCTTTTTCATCTTTTTCCCTTCATTTTCATCATTCTTTTAGTAATAATTATCTTAAATAAATTTTTTAATTAAATTGCTTTTTTTTTTTGATAACCTCTGGAATCTTGAGTGTTTATATATATATATATATATATATATATATATATATATATTCTGGAATTAGTAAAATTTAACATGCTCACCCTGTACAGATCAGTTCTCCCTTATCTGAAAGCAAACCACTTTTATTGGGAGAGATACAGTTGTATCTTAGAAAGTAAATTCCATCCTTCTGTTCTCCAGGAGCATAACTTTCAGATGCAGTTTGTGTTGAGACAATGTGATGTTTAAATGTATTTTTTAGTTTAGCACAGTGTGAGTTGGTTGATAGAAGAGTTGATAGAAAACTGGCCAGGAATTTGATGTCGTCAGTTGGATGATGTTCAGGCACGTTTCTATTGTGTTACAACAGACTTGTTTCACCAACAGAGACATTCTGTCAAAAAGAACAATAGATCATAAATCTCTGACATCACAAACAGAACAACCACAAACAAAGAGCCAGCCGATCTTTTAATTGATTTTCGTCTATTCAAACTCACAAAATCACACCACACTAACTCGAAAAAAACACACATCAGTAATCCTTGATTATGTTTTATAGCTACAGGCAAATTAGACGTTTTGAGAAGTGTGTTTCTAACCAAAACAAATTTTTTCAAACTGAAATTTAAAGGAATAGTTCACTAAAAATTGACTAGAGTGGCCGCAGTCAGCTTCAGTGGCCATATCAGAGCCACACTGCACCGCAGACGTGTGCAGTGTAAATTGTC
Organism: Onychostoma macrolepis; assembly: GCF_012432095.1. Taxonomy (NCBI): domain Eukaryota; kingdom Metazoa; phylum Chordata; class Actinopteri; order Cypriniformes; family Cyprinidae; genus Onychostoma; species Onychostoma macrolepis. The sequence goes on along the minus strand of NC_081165.1, from coordinate 7,981,527 downwards.
TAAGCATTAATGGCAGGGAAAGCCCCTTATACCTGAGAGTGGCAACGTACACTGTAAAAAGTGGTAAGTTGACTTAACTTAAAAAAATTGAGGAAACCCGTTGCCTTAAAATTATTAAGTAAAAAACGTATCACTTTTTACAGTGTATGATGTGTTTCTTGGAGGTTATAGTACAGTGAAATGCACTAACATATTTATAGGGTGCTTGATCTGTGCATATTTCTCCCCTGATTCAGAAAAGAAAGCAATATTATCGATAGTGGACTCGTATTTTAGCTGGAAGTAACAGTTTGAAGTTAGAAACGTCTAAATGATGGATTTTTTTTTTCTTACAAACTTGCAGCTTCTCACTTCACAAGACATTAATTGATGGACTGGAGTCATGTGGATTACTTGTGGATTATTGTGATGTTTTTATTAGCTGTTTGGACTCTCATTGTAATGGCACCCATTCACTGCAGAGGATCCATTTGAGTAAATTTTCTTTTTATATTTCTTCAACAAATTTCTTCCTAACATCTCCTTTTGGGTGTTATGCAGAAAGTCATATCGATTTGAAACAACATGAAAGCAGGTAAGCAATGATAGTTTTCATTTTTGGATGAACTAATTCTTTAAACATTTGCAACCTCTGCAGGAAAAGAATTCATATGGAATGTTCTTAGTTCAGTAAGTTATAAATCTATTATCCTCAAACACACACAGATGTGCAGATATGCACACATAACACACACACACACACACACACACACACACACATAAATGTGATATATGTTTTACAGCCCGTAGCATCCACTGCTTGAGAAAATCTGTTCAACTTCTGGTTAGTGGCTCTGCCACATGTTCAGATCACTGTGAATATAATGCACACAAACCACCTGTCAGAACCACCACATCTATGCAAAAACTACATTATTTAACGTCTATCCATGTTTTCAAATATGCTGAAACTTATACTGAAGAATGAATAGCAACAGGAAAAACAATCTAACACATGTATTTTTGACCACCAGCAATCGTTCAGACCCTTTATGTGTCAAACTGTGCGACTCTGAGAGATTTGTGTGTTTGCATTCCAGCCGTGCATTGTGTGACTTCCTCTCATGAAGTCAATGTGTTTCTGTGTAGACGGGGGTCAGTACCGTAGCTTGGCACTGCTGTTGAATCATACGGGTCAGATAGAGCCAAAGAAAACCGTCCAGATAGCATCACTAGGGTCACCAAGAGCACAGCCGTCCAGCACATAAACACCCTCATCAGGGAAGCCAAAGGCAAGAATCGTCTGGCTCAAAATTATATTATGCATCTTATCTGAAACAGCAGGACAGTTTTCCATTGTTTAATGCTTTTATAAACAATTGGACAATGATTCAGCAATAAACATCTCTGCAGTCTGGATTTATTTTTTATTCTTACTCTGGAAACTTCTGAAGAAAATGTCTTCATATTTTACATTTTGTGCATTTAATTTTCATTCTGCAAGTGTTACCCAAAGGATTTCTATTTCAAATAAATGCTTTCTATTCATCAGTTTAATTCTGACTGATGATAATCAGAAATGTTCCTTGATCATTAAATCAGCATATTACTCAGAAAATCAGCAAATTACATTTTAATATATATTCAAATAGAAAACAGTAAGAGGCGTAAAGAGGTGTCTAGCTGGATGTAAAGGATCTTTCATGATTTTTAAGCCTTTTTTCTGCAAACGTGAGACATAAATCTCATCAATGGTGGGAAGATCATAACCAATAATTTTCGAAGCAACCCGAGTTATATAATTAATCTGACTTCTCTGCTGAACTGTGGAGCTACCAAACCACACTATAAGTGAAAAAGTCAGCACGCTTTCAATGACAGCTCTATAAAAATTGAACATACCAACTTTAGATATGCCAAACTTTTTAAGCTGTCTTAAAAAAAAAAAGCCTTTGATGAGATTTTTTGATAATGCCTCTTAGGTTGTCATCCCACTTTAACGTTACAGAGATGGTAGTCCCGAGAAACTTAAAACATTGAACATTTTCAATGTCCTGACCATTAATAATCAATGGCAAAACAGCATTTGTCCTCCGTCTGAAATCAAACACCATTTCCTTTGTTTTTAGGACATTCAACTTCAAATTGTGAGTGCAACTCCAATCAAACAGTATAGAAACCTCCCTTCTATAATCCAATTCGTTATCATTTGTTATTAAACCAATCAATGTAGTATCATCAGCAAACTTAAAGATTTGCACTGAATTACAATGTGAAACACAATCATTAGTGTATACAGAGTACAGTAATGGTGACAATACACATCCTTGTGGGGCCCCCATACTTATTGTCTTGAGACTTGAAAGTGTATTATTAATTTTAACTACTTGGGTTCTGTTCAGCAAAAAATCCAAAATCCAGAAAGCAAGGGAGTGTTGAATCCCCAATTGCTTTAACTTATCAAAAAGTTTAACTGGAATAATTGTATTAAATGCCGATTTATAGTCCACAAAAAGGACTCTAACATAAGTATTGGGGGCTTCAAGATGTTGCAGAATTGAGTGGAGACAGAGCCACAGTATCAACAACCGACCTATTAGCCTTATAGGCGAATTGGTGAGAATCCAGACAGATTTTAGAAATTAGATACCTAAGCACCAATCGCTCAAAGATTTTCATAGCAACTGAAGTTCCAGGGCCACTGGTCTGTAATCATCTAAGCAATTAATATCCGACTTTTTCGGCACTGGAATTATAACAGCTGCTTTAAAACATGCTGGGACTCTGCATACTCTTAATGACCAGTTGAATATTTCAGTGAATACGGGGGCAAGAATGAATGCACACCACTTCAATGTTGCAGATGATATGGAGTCAGGGCCTGCTGCCTTCCTACTGTTCTGCCTCTGCAGCAGATTCCTGACTTCATATTCCTCTATTTCTAAAAGAAGGACTCATAGTACAGGGCCAGGAGGGCAGCATTATCATTTGTGCATATTATATCATTTCATTATTATATAAAATATATTAAAGCAAAAGAGCCACGTTTTTATAATTTAATAATTTCCTTTTAAGGCATAGCAACTAATAATCCAATCACTTAGCAAAGCCCCCCCCTTCCAAAAATAAATAAATAAAAATTAAAAATTAAGAAATCATTTATGTCTGGAACTGATCAGTTTAAGTACAGTACTTAAGGCAAGGAATTGCTCAAATCACTAACCCTGAGAATGGGCAAGTCTGCCTCGCCTTCATAGTGTTCTGTATCTGTGCAATAACCATATCCTGATTCAGCAATAAAGAGCTCTACCATCCTGATTTATTTCTTATACGGACAAACTGATAAACAAACAAAAAGCTAAGCAGATGAAAATGTGCCTCATCCATCATAATTGATACTGTACAATTATGATGGAATATTGTGTTGTAGCTACCGTGCACTGGAGATACACACTGCCCCCTGCTGCCTACATAGTGCACTTAAAACACGCCTGCAGACAAAAGGGTCACAGAGTAAGACATATGAAAAACTGCAGCCACACATAATCCATAACAACCGCCACTTCATAACCAACCACATCTGTTCATATTCACCAATGCATTTCTATAAGATCTAATCTTCATCTTAAGATGAATTGCTTTAAACAAAGAAAGTCAAAATTGTATAAACGCTTCATGTAACTGATTCTTTCAGTCCGAAAGCACAATTTAAAACCATGCAAAGAATTTCTAATACTTTGTCACATGAATTATGGGATGATATTCAGCTGTGCTGTTCCTCCAAAGATAACCAGTTGCACGCTCCCTGTGCATGCATTGTTTTTGATTACGTTCCTTCTGATAACAACAACAAAACATGTTCATGACATTCAAAAATCAAAGCATAACTTTCTATTCTAAACTAATAACAGATCCTCCAGCGCTGACCGCAGCGATTATTCAAAGCAGAGAGCAAATAAACTCACATAAAACCCAACTCCTTTTCTGAATCTATATCACAGACTTTTACAGCTAATCATTTGTGTTTATGCTCAAACATCTGCAGCTGCTCTGCCACGACTTTTAAATCGATGCATATGGGTGTGTAAATGAATCTATAGCTGATAGTGTCAGGTGATTTGTGGTACATGCACACAGACTGATATCACAAGGCCAGAAACAAACACTACACAAGTATGCAAATGTGAATGTGCAAATTGTACATAATTCATACTGTGTATTTTTGCATTATGGCTAGCTACCAGCCTGACTAATGCAGCATTCAGTTTAATTACACAGACATGGCCACATGTGCTGTGTGTACAGCCAGATGCACTCTTGATAAGTCAAACTTGTATAAAAGATATTTCTGTTCTTAATGTGACCACATTGCTACACACACGTGCGTCTGACATCAGATAGGCAACCATGTATGTAAAACCACCAATCATCTACTTCATGATGCTTTTTCAACAATTCTGGGGTGAAATGAAATGTAAAGAAAGGAACCATAAAAAAAACTAAGTACACAAATAAAAATGAATAAAAAACAAACAAAAAAATGTAAATAATTCATACATAAAAAATGATAAATAAATAACAAAAAGAATAAATAAAAATAAGAATAAATAAAACAATAAATGAATGAAAATAATGCATAAATAAATAAAATAAAGCAATGAAATTAGAAAAAAGGTAATGAAAGTATAAATAAATAAAAAAGAAAGATATAAAGAAAAATAATTAAAACAAAAACACATAAATAAAAATACATACATAAATATTATGTATATTATATAGAAAGAATAAAGAAAAAATAAAGAAAAAATGAATGAATGAATGAATGAATGCACAGCAAAATAATAATTTTGTTCTTTTGTTCCGACCGACTGACAAAACCCAGAAATCTCATGAGTCTCCTCAGAAGAAATCTCAGCAGTGTCTCATATTTGCCACGATACCAAAGTCTGCCTTTCTCAAACATTTCTCATCAAATTCTTCCAGAATGATCTGAGCTGCTCTCCACATTAATTTTACAGCTCTAAACTCTTACTGTATGTAAACAATCATCTCAGTTGTGTCTATTTGTTTTTCTCCTAAGGAATTTTCAGAGAAACATCTCAATCAAAGATTCCAGTACATATCTAATTCCAATTTTAAATATTTACCATCATGCCCTTGACAAAAGAAACTTGGCAGAGCATCTCCAACGTCTGTGCATACAAAGAATGATAGATTATACAAATACCATCTCAGAGCCATTATTCTATAAACTCATCACAAAATCAAAACCTTTCCAGAGAATCTCTCACAACGCAGTTCAGCTAGACAAAAACCATTCAAATTCCTCACATATCTGTCTTTCAGAACAGCTGTGTTTTGTTTTTACACAGTTCTTCTTCCCAAGGCGTGTGTTGACAAGACAAAGAATCAGCACTGTCGCTCAAGAGTAACTCCAGAGAGCTGACGGGGAGTTTTGCTGAAAACCACAATATAAATATATAATACATAATACTATACACTGTATATTATAAATTACACATATGTGACACTGAAGAGGGAGTAGTAATGCTGAATATTTGCATCAAATGAATAAACTATATTTTAAAACAGTTCCAAATAGCAAACAGTTTTTTTCCCCAAACTGAAATAATATTTCACAATATTACTGTTTTTTACTGTATTTTTTTATCAACTAAATACAGTCTTGGTGAACAGAAGATACCTGTTTTTTATTATTTATATACATACATTAATTAATTAAAATTTAGTTACTAATACAGTTGGTATACCTCAAGGTTCAATACTGGGTCCTCTGTTATTCAGTTTGTATATTAATGACCTACGTGATGTTTGTGCTTCTACTGTAAACTGGCAGATGTATGCTGATGATGCAGTTATACACTTGGATGCTAAAAGTAAAACGCAAGCTGCAGAAGAATTATTGGCAGCAATGGTTAATATTACTAACTGGTTAGAAAATTCATGTTTACATCTTAATATTAGTAAAACTGTATTCATGTTTTGTTTTTTTCAAAGTCTGTTACAACAGGTAGAAAATTATCAGTAGTCCATTAGTATAAATATTTAGGTATAATACTTGAATATTTCACAATTTACACTCAAAAACAAGTTCATTAAATTTAATCTGGTAATTTTTAGACATATTAGGAATAATTTAACCACTGAGTCTACAAAGCTATACATTAATGCTATGATCTTTTCACATATGAACTACTGCCTCACCAGTTGGAAACAGACAGGTGGGACAACTTTACAACCAGCAGAAAGACTCTATACGCAGACTTTGAAAGCATTGGATAAAAGGTCTAATTTATTTCATCACTGTAAAATCATAACTGAGCAGCACATACCTGGAATACTACACTTTTTGAATTAAGAAATATTACATATGTTGCTTCTTTTTCTGTATCAATAAAAGGGTGGTTATTGAATAATCAAACATGTCTTCGTTTGAAGTAGTGTTTTTTTCCCCCCGTTTTTTTCTTATGTTTTTTAGACTTATGGACTTTGGTTTTTACCATCAACCTGCCAGGGACTGCAGATGAAAATTAGCCTGTATGGCTAAATCTAGCACATTTAGATGATGGACATGATGGAGTGCTCATGTTAATTAATGTGCATCGTCCCTTCTAAAATGTTCAGACCCCTGAAACCATTCACTTTTAAACCAAAAAACCAAAACGAAACCAAAACCCTTTATGGAGTCTCAAATGCTTTCTGAGCACATGGAAATGCTCCTTGTTGCTTGGCCAAGGAGTCTTTGATTATGACACTCAGAATTTGTGTTCAGTTCTGTTAATGATGCTTTGACATTTTTCAAACTTAATAAGACGACCTCCTGGCCCCCTGTCAGCCCACTGGATCTGGCTCTGTGCATTGGTGTGTGTGTGTGTGTGAAATGCGTGGTCAAATCAGCACTGCACATACACACGTGTGTGAGAGAATGAGTTTGAGTGAATTTCCCTGCAGTCTCGTCTCAGATGGATGCTGTCGTTTACGTGAGACGGACGAGACTCCAGCCGTACGTATCTCAGCGTGTTTGGGAACTGAATTACTACAAAAGACAAGAAAGCTGAGCAGATTTATTCTTAGGGCTGTTTGAAAAGACTAGCTCAACCAGACACCAATCTATTTCCTTCTCTGGGTCTCTAATGGTCACGGGCTTGTCTCAGAAATACTTTGACATCCAGACAAAAGATTTGTTTTCATTTGCTCTCATTCTCGTCTGGTTTACAAAGCTCCTGGTGTTAACAAGAGACAAAATATGTTTGGCAAACCCTGTGGGGCTGATCTTTAACCTGCGCTCTGTATCTGAGCTTTACCTGTTTGGGCCTGACGCACGCTTTGACCCCAGACATGGGAATGTTGTGCTGGAGCCTGCAGGGATCTGAGGACTCCGAAAGGAATGTCCAAATTACTACCTAATTTCTGCACGAGTATGCGGTGCACATGGATCATGTGAGTTAACTGTGACTGCAGAATGTGGAAAGTGACCCACTGTTCAATTCTGACTGGCTAGTAAATAATTAAATTAAATTAATTACATGCATGTACAATAAATAATTATAAACACATATACAGTATGTGTGTGTAATTTACTATGTAATAGTTATTCATAATAATTTCTAATTTGCATATTTAGATATTTATTATAATTTATAAGAAGAATAAGTAAAGAATAATTAGTAAATTAAATAATATGTTTATATCTATGAATTAAAATACACTTAAACATTGATTTATAAATTCAATAATTTATCTAATTTAAAAATGATATCTATGTAACTGATTAGTATACTTAATTGACTAGTATTACTTATACTTATTTATTATATTTTATAAAACAATAAATATATTTTTGATAAATGGCAGTAAATAAGAATGATATTTAAATAATTAGTAAATTAGATTATCTATTTACTTACATGAATGAATACTTTTATACATTGATTTATAAATGATTAATTATTGTAATATATATATATATATATATATATATATGTGTGTGTGTGTTTGTGTGTGTATATATATATATATATATATATATAATTTATAATAAATATTTCTTAAATATATTTAGAAATTATAAGCAAACAATAATTACACACATACATATAAATTATATATAAGTTATATAGATAATTGTATATAATTAAAAATAAAAAGCAATAAATAAATTTCCAGTCAGTCAAATATGCACAGTATGTATACGCGTGTGTGTGTGTGCGCACACGTATGTGTGTAATTACAGTTTACTTACCTCCTAATTAATATCAATTAACTAAAAAAATAACAATTTATAAATAAAAAGTATAAATAAATAACACACATTAAATCTAATTTTATATATATTTGATAAATATTCATAAAAAAATACTCAATGGGTTTGACTTTGCTCAGGAAGGTAAAGCAGGTGCAGATCAATGTCATCGCATGAAGAAGTGCTGCTGACTCACTTTGATCACATCTCAACCTGTCAGAGCTCCTCCAGGGCACAGTAGTCATCAGCACCCACTCAAACACTCACAAAGCATCACGTCATGTCTCACACTGAATCACATATTAACTATTTTTCAAAATCAGACACTGTATGCAGGGCCAATTCATAAACTATACTAAAATGTTTACTAAAAGTAAACATGAAATCAAAATGGACTCTTTTTACTTTGTCTAATTATAATGATTCATCAGTGCACCTTATTTCACACACACATAAAAAAATGTTCTCTAGGCTACGTTAACCAAAATCCATCACTCTTTTTATTATTTTAGCATTTAAGTAAAGCCCCATCCTACTTTTCCCCCTTTGAATAACCCATCTCACTTTATCAACATCAAATCGAATGTCACATTACAGAGGTAAAATGGGTTGTGAATGCCATTTTTTGTTTAAATTCAGAAGCTAGACTTAAAAAGAGAAAACTAAAGCATTGAAATGGTTTGCGTGTCATGCAGTCACAGAATGAAGACGCTCTCTGTCTGTCAGCTGGACTCGGCGATCACACCCTAATTGTATTTCGCAAACAGCTGTCAGCTTCAAGTCTGAATGCACATGACGTCCAGACCCAGAGTGGCCATGATGGGCCTTTCATCAGGTCAAACACAACAGGAATTGCAGCTCAATTAGGAAAGATTAAGGCATCAGTCTCTAGCATGAGAAACACGATTATGAAAACTCATTCTGACTGGAGGTTTTCAGCAGCAGGAAACTATAAAGACCCGGGCTATATATTCTCTCCTAGCCTATAAAGGGCAAAATAAGGAAACTAAACAGGAAGGATACAGACAGGAAGCAGGGATTGTGGGTTTATCCAGAGGCAGGTTTACTGTGGCAGTAATGAGAGAGTTACACTGGTCTCTCTCTTCGTTTCCTGACTTGATTTGATGCTTTTTCGTTGAATGACCAGAACTGTATATTTGGGTTTCTTATCACAAAGAAAACACCAGCAGAAACAAGAAAAGACAAAGTGTGCGATGAAATGATGGAGGACAAATTAATGAACCAAAAAACAGACTGAAGCTATAAAAGCTATAAAAACATATGTAAGAATATAAATTGTATTTCCCTGAATCTGATTGGCAGTAGTAGTTCTGCACACAAAAGGTTTTTTAATACACTTTGAGCCCTATTTTAATGATCTAAGCACATGGTCTAAAGCGCACGCCGCAGGTGCACTTAGGTTGTGTCCGAATCCACTTTTGCTAGTTTAACAACGGGAAAAACAGTCGGCGCGCCCGGCGCATAGTCTAAAAGGGTTGTCCCTATTCTCTTAATGACTAATGGGTGTGTTTTGGGAATAACGTGCAATAAACCAATCAGAGTCGAGGAGATCACGTGACCCTTCGACGGCAGCGCACGCACAGTTCTTCGCTCTGCTCACTCTGTCAAATATACTACAATCCTGATAGTAAATTTCGAACCACTCTCTCTCTATTCCATCATGAATAGCAATAACAATCGGAAAAGAGTGATTGAGCAATCGCCAATAAAGAAAAAATTAAAAGATTCCACCATCACCAAAGAGGATGTCAATGGTGCCATTGCTAATGGTATCAAGCTAGCACAAAGTACTTTGGATTCGGTTGTGGCCTCGACAGTAAGAGATGCAATAGACTCTGTATTTACCCCGACATTGCGTGACCTACATGTGAACATAGAAGCGACCAACAATTCTGTAAAAGAGCTAAAAGCAGAAGTTGAAAAGCTAGACATTGCGGCAAAAAAGACACGGGACCGGGTCAATTCCATTCAAGCAGCTGCACGTGAGGATAGGAGGACAGTCACGAACCTGAGAAAGCAGCTAGAACAACTTACCGATAAAGTGACGAACATGGAAGATAGGAGCAGGAGAAATAACGTACGACTGGTGGGGTTGCCGGAGGGGTTGGAGGGCTCCGATGCAGCCGGCTTCCTCAGAGCTAATCTTTCCAAGTGGATTCCTGCACTGAAAGGCCGCGATATTGAGATTGAGCGGGCTCATTGCGTCTATGATGGAAGAAAAAGTAATTCCAAGTGGCCGCATACTCTTATCTTTCGTGTGCTGAGATGGCAGGACAGATCCGCGATCCCGAGGGGAGCCACGTCTGCCAGGAGAAGGAACTTCAACCCAGTCCTTAGGAGGATGACAGCACGGGGTCTGCAGCCGTTTCTCATCTATCCAGCGATAATTAAACTATGGCACAACGGTGAGCAGATGATGTTTGACTCTTCTCAGAAAGCGGAGGATTTTATCAGCTCACTGCCACAGAAGAAGGCATCTTAACTGCCCTGGAGAGTAGAATAACAAGGTGGACCTGGACACTTAAGTTTCTGCTGTGATCTTTTATCCTGCAAACTTGTCTAGTGACAGGTAGACCTTGAAATTTTTTCTTAGAACTATTGGAGAGAAGGTTTGATTACTAGTTCTTGACACTGAGGGCTTTTTGGGGACATGTTTTGCGTTGGGGTGGTCACGTATCCAAACATTTCTCTGTTTTTTTTTTTAGGCAGACCTATATTCTCGGTAATGTGCGGTCTGTTTTGGTTCTTGTTCAAAGTTGTTTGTCATTACCTTTTTTTGTGCTACTTTTATTTTATACAACAGACATTAATATCTTTATTTATTTAATTTGATTTTTAAAAGGATTCCGCACTCGGGCGGTTTGACATATAGAGTTACTTTAAGGAGATCTCATCCTGTGCGGGATTGGAATGCACCATCTTCTGGTCGACCATTTGTTTCCTTTGTGTGTGATGGAATTGTTGATCGCATTACAATGCCTTTTTTCTGTGGAATCTGTTTGGAATCGGGAATTATCTGACCTTAATTTATCTGTCGACTTGGGAGAGTGTGTGGTCTAACCTCAGTTTAACCTCTAAAAGCTTGGCTCATCGTCAAAATTCAAAATGAAACTATAACCAAATTACAACTGCTATTTCTGTAATACTGCGTTAGCATGTACTTTTCATATGTTTGGGGAGTGTCCTATTCTGTTAATAATCTATGGATACATGTAAACTTTGTTTTATCCGCGTTATTACAAACTGATTATATGAAGAGTTTGGTTCCAAAACGCGATATATGCCATTTAAAAAAAATAATTGAGTTAACACCAAAATCAGTATTGTATCTGGTCGGTATTGAAAAGTCAATTTTTAATTTTACGCAAAATGCGATATCCGTTGTGTTATTCTGTCATGTTTTCTCCCTTTTTTTCCAAACCACGACAAATGCCAGTCTATAAATCCGCTCAGCCAATCACAGCGCACCATTCCACGCACTGTAGACAGTAATGGCGGCACTTTGAATACACCCAGCATCCGAGTTTTCCTCATCTACTTTGTACTTTGTGATCAACAAACAAACAAAAAGGGCTGTACGATAAATCGCATGTGATTGTCATGCGCATCTTGTCAGTAAAGCCGGTTTTGTGATAGCAAATCTCCATCAGATGGAGCGGCATTTAATACACACAGCCGTAGATCACTGAGAACCTGCAATATCGCGTTCATTATCGCAGATGTATCGCATTTGATTATGAACGCAATATTGCGTAGCTTGTCAGTGTAAGTGTTTTTATTAACACCATTAATGTTTTTTGTTAATACAGCATATAGTGATTGATACATTTTTTTCTGCAACAACAACAAAAATTAATAAATAAAAATAATTTTAAGTATTATTTTTCACATTTTATAGTAGTTACAACATTTATATAGAATTAGCTCTTTTGTATTGCAGTAGAATCCTGCAAAAAAATGGTAAAATATCAAACTGTTTTAAGACACTATTTTAAACTGTGTGTGTGTATGTGTGTGTGTGTGTGAGAGAGAGAGAGAGAGAGAGAGAAGGGATGCTTAAAGGGATAGTTGACCCAATTTTTGTTTATAATTCAAAATTAAAAGGTTACGTCGGGTTCAAGAAATCATAATTGCAATTTTCATTGTTGCATAAACTGTTAGTTTAAAGAAGAGAAAGAATAAAAAAAAGGAAGGATGGAGACATGTGACAGACTGTGAGAAACTGCAGCAGAGGAACCCGTGGTGCATGTCGTATCAGGGCGTCCCATTCATGCTCACCCTCTATTGTCCTGCTGTGGCCGTTTCACCCATGGAGAATTTCCCGGGTCATGGAACACTGCACACTAACCAGACTTTTTAATAACTGATTAATTCCTTGCAACACACAAGGTGGCCGATGCAACAGGAATGTCAGCGAGTCAGTCCGTTTAAAGGAGGATTTTCCATTGGAATGATGCACTCTGACATCATTACATTATACGTGCTGAACAGGACTCAGGGAAGCATTCAAACGTTCCCAGATCTCAGGAAAAGGCAGCTCAAACAGATGTGCAAAAGAGAACAATGACTGGAAAAACTGGAAAAAGGGATAAAACAGGGTGACTGCGAGAGCCAGATGAATGAGTCTGATGAACTGTCAAGATGATGATGACGAACATCAAAACGTAAAACAGATTTACTCTAAAATGATATCGGGTAATGATTTTCAGATCACTGTTTTTTTTTTTAACTATCATATAGCACAATGCAACAAGCATGCCTAAAAACTACACTATGAAAAAAAAAAAAATCAGCCTTGGAAATTAAATAATTGTATGGCATGAAAACACATCCTGGTCATTTCAACAAAATATGTTAAGGCCGGAATAAACTACACAACTTAAAATATGAATAGATTTGAAAACACTGGACATCATAAACTTACCATCTTTGCAACAGTCAAACAGGAAACACTGTCCGTCATACACTAAACGACTGAGGATCACACACTACCAGACTTTAAAGTTGTTTTGATCACAACAAACCCACAGAGAAGCGTTCAATCAGAGTCTGACACCGTTTGTTTCTGTTTCTGTTTATTTCACTTTTAAAGCACACATTGATACAACCTGTTTGTTGCCCAAGGTGCTGTACAAACAAAGTAAAACAAATAAAACCAAGAAAATATACAGAAAATAAATACAAAATAAACACTAAATATTCAATGACACCCCTCATTACCCAGTAGAATCAAAAGCCTGAGATAATAAATGAGTTTTTAACCGAGTTTTAAATGTAAATATAGTTGGAGCTGCTCTAACATACAGGGGTAATGAATTCCACAGTCTAGGTGCAATTACTGAAAAGGCCCGATCACCCCTAAGTTTTAATCTAGACCTAGGAATATTTAGAAGCAGCTGATCAGAGGACCTAAGGGATCTAGTAGGCGTGTGTCGTTTCAGAAGGTCTGCAAGGTAAGGAGGTGCCAAACCATTTAATGATTTAAAAACAAACAATAAAAGCTTAAATTCTATTTGGAAACGTACTGGCAGCCAATGAAGGGAAAATAGAACTGGTGTAATATGGTCTCGTTTTCGAGTACCGGTCAGCATCCTGGCTGCTGCATTTTGGACTGCCTGCAAACGCAACAACGCTTTCTGGGTAACTCCTATATAAAGGGAATTACAATATTTAAGCCTTGAAAAAATAAAAGCATGGATGACTTTCTCGAGGTCTTTAAAAAACACCGTGCCTGCACTGGAAGGGACAACTGTCCCTTACATCAAAGTGAACATTAAAAATCATTTGAACTTTGTGTCAGTACGTCATAAATAGAACAAGGCAGCAGTTTACTGTCAGGGATTTGTCGTGTCGCGCCGCATCCAGTGTAGACAGCATCACTGATTTTAATGAGTTCTACAGTATTTTGTTGCATCAAGTCGCACCGAGTCTGTGACCATCATACACTACACGATTTTCTATGAAATCTGCAGACTGGCTCTGACTTTTGGCAAATAGCGTCAACTTCTCCAGACAGTAAATCAGAACTTTTTATAATTTATTTATTACATTATTTTCATGACAATTAAGCATTTATTTCACTGCATCAAAAAAATTAAAAAATAAACAATTTTTGTATTTTTAAAAAAATTGATTTTAGTATTTACAAAATTGATAAAGAATTAGATTTGCATTATATATATTATTTGCATTAGATTTTGCATTATAGTAAACAGAATTCATAAAAAGATTGTAAAATGTTACTTAAAAACTGTATGTGTGTGTGTGTGTGTGTACCTGTATTTCTATTCAGGTGGGGACTTAAAACTGAATACACACAGACTCATGGGGACTCATGTCAAGGTGGGGACCTAAATTGAGGTCCCCAGGGGTAAACAAGCTAATAAATCACACAGAATTAAGTTTTTTGAAAATCTAAAAATGCAGAAAGTTTCCTGTAAGGGCTAGGTTTAGGTGTAGGGTTGGTGTAGGGCAATAGAATATACGGTCTGTACAGTAGAAAAACCATTACGCCTATGGAGAGTCCCCACAAGCATAGCAAACCAGACATGTGTGTGTGTGTGTGTGTGTGTTCATTCATTCATTCATTTCCATTTTCATTTTAAGTACTTTTAGTAATTTTTGATGTGTGCATTACTAGTTGTTGTTTTTTATATGTTCATTCAGGTTTTTTTAATTGATTTGTATTTCAGTTTTAATAACATTAAAATTAGAATGTTGTTATACTAAATTAAAATGAGTAATGCAGCTGATATAAATTTTTTTTAATATTTTATTTCAAGTTAGCAAATATGTTCTTTTTTTTTTTCTTTTTTTTTTCTTTTATGGTTTTAAAATTAGTTTCAGTTTTAGGTAACCATAATAACTATGGATGACATTTAACTTGAGATGTGGACAAGTTTTGACTCTTGCTGCTGATTTGAAAGGTAAAGCTTCCTGCATTAAGTGTCTGTTGATTGCCTTCCATTTTTAACCTGACATGTGCATGCTGTTTTTCTGGGCCTGTATTCACAAAACATTTTATCTTACCACTAAGAGTTCTCCTAAATAGCAGTAAAGGTTTTTAGCTAAGAGTTTTCTTAAAACCTATTCACAAAGCTGCTGAGACAAACTTTTACTAAGGAATAGAGAGAAGTCTTAAGCTAAGAGTAAGGGTGGGGTTTACCTCATTGCAATGGATGATGCCAGCATGCTTACTAACTATGCACACAGTGATTGGCTGATAGTCTCTGTCAGAGATTTATTCATTTAAATATTGCAGAGCACAATGTTATGTTGCCATATTCAAATAAAGGTTTAAAAATAATTAAAAAAAAAAGTTAATTGCTACATTCAAATAAAGATTTTAAAATGCAGGCTAAGTGTCACTAATTAAACAATATAATATATATGTATATGTTCAGGTAATTGTCAGCCTGTATGCTTCTCGTAAAAAGAAACTAGTGAATATGCATATAAAAAGCCATTTAATTAACAGAGTAGAATAATCATGGCTGATAGTAAGACATGCAAACATAAAAGAAAACCAAACTGGACAGCTGTTCAGCTGTTACGTCTTGCCCAACTGGTTAATGAAAAGGATATAATCAAAGGAAAATTTGGAGTTGGGATAACCTCCAAAGCCTAAAAGGTGATACCTTTTTAAAAGCTCGTTATCGTCAAATGTTTCTAAAATGTTTATATTCCAAGGCAGATTGCCGGCAACAGCCATTTTAGGATAGTTTGTGGCTTGGTATTAGTGACTTAGGATTCCTCTTCACTACTCCTAACATTTCACAGATTTAGGAGCTAGTTTTAGCGCTAAAACGCTTTGTGAAATACTCTTAGAGCAAACATTTAGGAGTCCTAAATTTAGGACAAGCCCCGTTTTTAAGATTTTCTTCTAAATCGGCAAGTTAGGAGCTACTTTTAGCCTTAAGATGTTTTGTGAATACAGGCCCTGATGTTTACTGTATTTCTCTGTCTTTTTTATCAGTTTCCAAATCCAGTCACTTGAAATGTGTCCGTTTTGGACTCACTGCCATGAAATGTGAAATATGTGAAGACGAAAAAAAAAAAAAAAAAAGTTATGGGACTATATTCAAGCCATTCATTCCTGAACTTTCTACCATCCATTACTGATGATGAAATCACTGGTTGATATGGCCCAATCTCAATAAAGTTTACACACATTTTCAGTCTGTGAATTAGATCTCGCTCTGAAGGCACACTGTCTGTGAAGGCTTTGCCAGGCCCAGTTCAAGAATCAACGCTAAAAAAACATGTAAATAGTAACTTTTGATGCTCTCCAGAGAGACAAATACACACTGGAAAGTTTGCCAGATCTTCAGCTGAGAATACTTTCCTCTCATGATAATAACCCTGGGTATGTTTTAAAAGAAAATGCTATTTCAGTCTTTGTACATCAAAATTGCATGTTTAATTCAATGTGTTACTTGCTAGTAACTGTTTATACACATTTTTTTTTTCAGAGTTTATGCTGCTAACTATATTAGATTGATCTTTCACAGACCCATTGGCTGAATTACTCAAAAATCACGATGAAATGCACTCAGATGGAGCATGTGCAATGTCAAACACATGTTTTACAGCTACAAGAGTGTTGTAAAACATAGACACGTGACCATGGATAAGCTGCAGCTCACTTATCTTAAAGCCGTGTGGATGAATTACTACTACAACTACAGAGTTTCCCAGCCCTGGTAACCAGGATCAGGTCAAGGTGAGTTTTAGCAGTTATCATTTTCTGTAAACTACAACACAACAAAAATCGGAAAACAAAAACATTTAAAATGCATTTGAACCATATATTTGTTTAACTCTATGTGGGAAAGAACATCAAAAAATAAAAGAAGTATAAACAGAAGTTGTGCATAAACTTATTGTCTTCATTCAGTTTTGCCTTCATGTTTTACATTGTGTAAACCAAAAGGAGCCAAAGGACATTTTTGGCTGAAGAAAAGCTCTGTAAGCACAAAGGTGTCCTCCAGCTAATGGCCCATTAAATGAACTAAAGCTCAGCACACAGGATGGGGAAAAAAATAACATAAAAAAAATTAGCTGAGCAATTCTGAGCAATATAGCTGGGCTACAGATATAATTTATGTCCACTTTAATAGCCTTAAGACAGGCTGATAAACGAAGCATACAAAGCAATGGCTGCGTAGTAATGAACCATAAAGGTTAACAGCATGTTGTCAGTGGAGTCAGGTCAGAGAGGCCAACTCGGTCATTCCTACACAGACAAGCAGATTTTCAGTAAGTGGTACTGGAGAGGACCAAACCGAAACCCAAAAATAAAAAAATGCTGAAAATTTACTCAGGTCATCCAAGATGTAGATGAGTTTGTTTCTTCATGGGAACAGATTTGGAGAAATGTAGCATTACATCACTTGCTCACCAATGGATCCTCTGCAATGAATGGGTGCTGTCAGAATGAGAGTCCAAACAGCTGATAAAAACGTCACAATAATAACAAAATAATAATTTACAAGTATAATCCACACCACACCACTCCATTCCATCAATTAATGTCTTGTTAAGAGAAAATCTGTGAAACAAATCCATCAAGGCATTTTTAAATTTATACGAGTCCTCTATCCATAATATTGCTTTCTTCAGTGAAAAAGTCATCTCGTCTGAATCGGGAGAGACATATGCACAAATGTCTCAGTAAATTCTATTATTCTAAATATAAATATGCAGCTTTTCTCTTCACAAGACATTAACTGATGGACTGGAGTCGTGTGGATTATTGTGATGTTTTTATCAGCTGTTAAATTCTGATGGCACCCATTCACTACAGAGGATCCATTGGTGAACAAGTGATGTAATGCTACATTTCTCCAGATCTGTTCTCCAAATGCCTGTGGGTAAAGTATTAGCAAATTTTCATTTTTAGATGAACTATTCCTTTAACTACACATTTCAAATGTGCTTGCAGCTTTCTCTCAAAAAAATGCCTTCTTAGTCATTGGAAGTCCCGCTGATTTTTGTAATTTGGTTCCTTTTGAATGATATTTTAGTCTTTATTATTATATTTTCTGTTTCTGTTCATTTTAATTTTAGCTTTAGTTTATTTTAATTCTGTGTGTTTGTCATCTTTATTCATTTTTAGGGTTTTTCAAAATGTCTATAAAGGTTTTTTTTTTTTTTTAAATTTCAGTTTTAGTTTAAGTTATACATTACACATTTGATTACATCAAATAAAACTAAATAAAAATCACAAATGATGCTGAATAAACTAAGTTTATACATAACCTTACTTTTAGTTAACTAACCTTTCCATGAATAAAATGCATTAAATAAAACATGATTCTTTCGCGTTTTTAGTATCATGACACAATACATGCCAGCTTTATCATTTGTAAACTTTTGTCTCTGTAAATCCAACACCTGTTTGCAGTTATTACCTCAGATAACCGAATGGCTCCACACATTTTCTTGCACAACTGATATACAACAAAAGTGTATATCAACTCTCTTCTCAAATGGTTTAGCGCCGTTTCCACAAACAAGCTGTTGTCACGTTCCGAGAAAATACTTGGGAATATTTATCATTCCAGCATATTTCCTTGTCTGTTCTGTGTGCTAAACACTTGATAAACATGTTTCCACTGAGTCCCTGGAGTTTCCTTGTCTAATCCGGTCTCCATAAGCAAGTAGCTTGTTTCTACCTACAACAGCCAAAGTTTGGATTCCATCAGAAAACGTAAGCCAAATAGAAGATGGAGCTTAGAAAACCCTTCAAGTTCAAGTATACCAACGTTAATCTACTCTCCTGTCTGGTTTGTTTGTTGGACAAAAATGTCAGATTTGGTGTTATGATTGGTCAGATCACCTGTCAATCAAACTTCCAGCGAAGATTCAATTGACCAAAAAAAAAGAAAAAAGAAAGAAACAACAAACACTAATCTAATCCGCTCTTTCAGCGGATTCAACATCCAGACACTTGTTGTGAAATAAACATATAATATCTATAAACACAGTTTTATTTAGGGATCCCAAATATTTAAATCACAAAATTGCTATTACTTTTCCAAAAATATTTTTTTTGAAAAATATTGTATAATAATTGCACAAAGATATCAATTTCTAGCCATTGAAATATCTTAGAGATAGTAACAAGAAAATTATTCCCTTTTGAATTTGGAACACTTTGGTCACACTTTATATTAGGTGGCCTTAACTACTATGTAGTTACATCAAAAAATAAGTACAATGTACTTAATGTGGTCATATTGTATTGGAAAACACTATTGCTGCTATTGAGGTGGGATACGGGTAAGGTTAGGGACAGGTTTGGTGATATGGGTAGGTTTAAGGGTGGGTTAAGGTGTAAGGGATGGGTCAACAGTGTAAATATAAATGTAAGTATAGAAATTAATTACAGATGTAACTACATATAGGTATTTTTAAAAATATAAGTACAATGTCATATAGGTATTTTTAAAAATATATGTACAATGTAAAAACATGTATGTACACAATAAGTGCATTGTATCAAATGGTTAGTTTAAATGTAAGTACACAGTAGTTAAGGCCACCTAATTTAAAGCGGGACGAACACTTTTTATGATTTTTATTCGTTTTCCAGGCCCATAAATTTCGATTATATTCTCTGACATTTACTTAGCCGTGCTAATTTGGTTCTGTTCCAAAAGTTGCTGTTCTCAAATTACATACACAACTAACTGACATGTAACCTCAAAAAGACAACCAGTATTGATAATGAAATATTTCTTGAGCAGCAAATCGGCATATTAGAATGATTTCTGAAGGATCATGTGACACTGAAGCAATGATGCTGAAAATACAGCTTTGACTCACAGAAATAAATTACATTTTAACATATATTCACATAGAAAAGTTATTTAAAATTGTAATAATATTTCACAATATTATATTTTTCTGTATTTTTTATGAGAAAAAAAAAAAACTTACAGACCTCAACTATTGGTAGTGTATATTTATACTTTATACCTCAATTCCATTTGCCTTTCTCAGACACTTTGGGATTGCCTTATTTAAGAAGGGATGGACAGGGATGCTGTCTTAAAATGTGACTAAAATGGGCCTAATAATTGTTACGTGAAGCAGACCAGACACAGAGGATGATGGAATATACACAGGAGTTTATTGAGATGAGCAGACGGGTAAGTATGGCAGGATGATAGAGATGATAATAGTGGTATAGAGGACTGATAAAGGATATCTTGTTGGTGGTTGCGTTGCCAGGAACTCGTGGAGGATGGGATGTGCACACACCTCGGACTGAGACTGACTGCAAGCCGGGACGACAGATGAAGACAGGCAGGCGTAGGAGACACGGGGGAACACCTGGGAGAGGAGGTAAGTTCTTGAGAGGTAAGTATCCAAGCATGGGGGGTGAGAGTCCACTTCGTGTAGTCGAGATCGGACAGGGACGGATGTGAGGTGTGTGCTTAAGTAGTGTTGATCTTAATGAGTGTTGATGAGGTGCAGGTGGTTTGGATTAAAACTCAGGTGACTGTGATCGCTGTGTGTGATTGGTGGTGGAGCCTGGTTGATCGGTGACATTACCCCCTCTCCACAGCCCGCTGCTGAGGGCAGAAGGAACCGGCGCCGTGGTGGTCTTCCTCTGGTTCTGGGTGCTGGGCGGTTGGGGAAGTTTGAATGGAATTCCTCCATCAGAGCTGGATCCAGGATGTCGTCTCTGGGAATCAATGACCTCTCCTCTGGTCCATACCCCTCCCAATCAACGAGGTACTCCAGCTTACCACCACGGCCTTGGGAATCCAAGATGGTTCTGACCTCGTAGACTGCTCCGTCCTCCAAAATCAGTGGGAGAGGGGGTTCAGTGGTCCGGCCAGGCTCTGTGGGTGAAGAGACAGGAGGGTGGTAAGGTTTGAGGAGTGAGATGTGAAAGGTGGGGTGAATCTTGTATTGAGGGGGTAGTTTGAGTTGAAATGTGACCGGGTTTTTCTGCTTCTGGATGACGAAGGGGCCAACGTATCTGGGAGCGAGCTTCTTACAGGGCAGGCGCAGTCTGATGTCTCGTGTGGACAGCCAGACCTTCTGACCAGGCTGGTAAGGGGGTGAGTCGGAGCGTCGAAGGTCTGCTGTCAATTTGCGCCTGCTCAAAGCTCACCGATGTGGTGGTGCGCTTCGTCGCAGACCCTCTTGCTCTCTCGGAACCAGTGGTCCACCACAGGTACATCTGAAGGTTCCACTTTCCAGGGGAACAAAGGTGGCTGGAAACCGAGTACGCACTGGAAGGGAGTGAGTCCAGTGGCTTGTTGACGAAGGGAGTTCTGGGCGTACTCGGCGCAGCCAATAAACTGGTTCCAAGAGTGATGGTGGCCGTGGCAGAAGGTTCGTAGGAAACGTCCAATTTCTTGGATCTTTCTCTCCATCTGCCCGTTGGTCTGCGGGTGGTATCCAGACGAGAGACTGACGGTCACACCTAGGAGCTTGAGGAAATTCTTCCAGACTCTGGAGATGAATTGGGGTCCACGGTCGGATACGATATCCTCGGGAATGCCAAAATACCTGAACACGTGGTTAAACAGTAGTTCCGCCGTTTCCATGGCTGTGGGTAGGTTCTTTACGGGGATCAACCAACAAGACTTGGAGAATCTGTCCACAATGACCAGGATGCAAGTGTTACCCTTGGATGCTGGTAAGTCGGTGACAAAGTCAACTCCCAGGTGTGACCATGGTCGATTGGGTACGGGCAGAGGGAGAAGTTTACCTGCAGGAAGGTGGCGAGGACTCTTGGACATGGCGCACTCTTCACAACCCTGGACGAACCTTCTCACATCCCTAGCCATATTCGGCCACCAGTAACGGTCTTTTAGTAGTGAGAGGGTAACGTTATATTATATACCTATATTGTGCTTCCGGGGGGCAGCCCGGCGGAGTGGCCGTGGAGACATTGGAAGAGGGAATAGGATCTGGATTCCATTGGATAGGGTTGACAAACATATTTTCTGGGATGATGGGATTGGGTTTGTCCTCTACTTCCTCTGGTGCATAAAGTCGTGACAGGGCATCGGCTTTGACGTTCTTGGGACCCGGGTTATATGTTACCTTAAACTGGAAGCGAGTGAAGAATAGCGCCCAGCGTGTTTGGCGTGGGTTGAGTCTTTTAGCCTGCTTGAGATATTGCAGGTTCTTATGGTCAGTAAGCACGGTGAAGGGGTAGTTAGCTCCCTCAAGCCAGTGTCTCCACCCCTCGAGGGCCAGCTTGATGGCTAGGAGTTCCCGGTCTCCGATGTCGTAGTTGCACTCCGCCGGGCTGAGTTTACGGGAGAAGAAGGCACATGGATGGAGTCTAGAAGGATTCCCCTGCTGCTGGGAAAGGATGGCCCCTACACCTGTGGTGGAAGCATCCACTTCCACAATGAAGGGTTTCTCCGGATCCGAATGCACAAGGATGGGAGCTTGGGTGAAAGACGTCTTTAACTTCTCGAAGGCTACTTGGGCCGCTCCGGACCAGGACAGAGACTTGGGCTTGTTGCGGAGTAGGTTTGTGAGTCGGCTGGTAAGAGTGCTGTAGTTCTTTATGAATCGGCGGTAGAAGTTGGAGAATCCCAGGAAGCGCTGGAGTTCCTTGATGGTTGTGGGTTTCAGCCAGGTCTTTATGGACTCCACCTTCCCCTCGTCCATCTGGATGCCACTACTGTCAATGTGGTAACCCAAAAATTGCACGGAAGGTTGATGAAAGGAGCATTTCTCAGCTTTGAGGAAGAGATGGAATTGTCGTAAGCGTTGAAGGACCTCCGCAACGTGGTGGCGATGTTCGGCCAGGCTCCGAGAGTAGATGAGGATGTCATCGATGTATACCAAGACGAAGCGGTGGAGATACTCTCGGAGCACCTCGTGCATGAAGTCCTCAAATACGGAGGGGGCGTTAACTAGGCCATACGGCATAACCAAATATTCGTAGTGTCCAGTTGGAGTCACGAAGGCAGTCTTCCATTCGTCCCCCTCACGTATTCGGATGAGGTTGTACGAGCTGCGGAGGTCTAGCTTGGTGAAGACTGTGGCACCACGGAGATGTTCCAGAGCTGCAGGGACGAGAGGAAGTGGGTAGCGGAACTTCACAGTGATGTTGTTGAGTGACTGGTAATCAATACAGGGCCGCAAGCCTCCATCCTTCTTGGCCACAAAAAAGAAACTGGAAGCAGCAGGGGAGGTGGACGGTCGGATGTAACCCTGTTGGAGAGCCTCTTCTATATACTCCTCCATGGCCTTCTGCTCTGGGATTGATAGGGGATAGATTTTTCCTTTGGGCACTGGCTCACCTGGAAGCAGATCTATCGCGCAGTCCCATGGCCGGTGTGGGGGTAATTGTGAGGCCTTCTTCGGGCAAAAGACGTCTCTGAAGTGGGCGTAATCCTTGGGGATGTCTATCGATTGCTGGTCCACTGGACTTTCTATGGAGGTGGCATTTAGCGGAAGAATGGTCTTGACAGACCGAGAAGGTCGAGACAGTTGAGGGAAGCAATCTGGGAAGCACTGGTTGCCCCACTTCAGGACGTCTCCGGTGTGCCAGGCCAGTTGGGGTTCATGGATAGCAAACCACAGACGACCAAGAATGATATCAATGTTGGTTTCCTACAGAACCAGAAGCTTGATGGTCTCCTCGTGAAAACGACCCACAAGGAGAGTTATGGGGCCGGCTAGATGTTTAACTTGATGACGACTGAGAGACTTTCCCGTTATGGATTGGATTTGGTAAGTTTTGGGGTTGATCGCTGTAGGGATTTTGAGTTGGTGGCAGAGGCTCCGAGATATGAAGTTCCCAGCTGATCCCGAGTCAAGGAGGGCAAGGACTGGAAGAGAGATACGTGGAGTAATCAGCGTCACGAATATAGTGAAGGGAGACATGTTTTGGGGAACAGGTTGGATGGAACTCACCAATAGTCGAGGTGGACGAATGGGGCACGCAGATATCACATGCCCTCCGCTACCACAGTAGAGGCACAGTCCCTTGGATAGCCGCCTCTGCCGCTCAGCAGGCGTCAGCCGCATAGAGCCCGTCTGCATGGGCTCTGTTTCTGGTTCTGGAGGAAAATAGGTCTCTGGGTGACGGTGTGAGGGAGTGCAACGGTTCCAGTAATTCTGTTCATCTAAGCAGGCTTGCATGCGAGAGGAACATCGAATGGAGTGTTGTATCATATTTTCCAAACCAAAGCTGTCATCGTAACTCGCCATTTGTAAGCGAAGTCTGGGCTCTAATCCTTGGCGGTAAGTGGTAATCAATGAGCGTTAATTCCAGCCGCTGGCTACAGCGAGTGTACGGAACCTCAGCGCATACTCAGTGATCGGCTGAGATCCCTGACGGAGGTGATAGAGCTGGTCACTGGTGGTGGGGTCCCCATGTGACCATCCAAAGACTTCTCTGAAATGAGAAACAAAGTTATTGAAGGATTGGGTGATATTACCGGCCTGGGCCCAGATCGTCTCTGCCCATTGCAGGGCTTTGCCTTGGAGGAGTGAAATGAGGAAGGAGATTTTGGATCTTTCTGTGGTGTAGAGGTGAGGTTGATTCTCAATGTAGAGTGAGCATTGTAGAAGAAAACCGTTGCACTCCTCCGCCACGCCAGAGAACGGCGCTGGTTTGGCCATGGGACTGGCGGTTAACAGCGGAGATGGAGTGGTGATGGTGGCTACAGAGGTGATGGCCGGTGCCAGTGGAGGAGCAACAGTGAGGACGCGGCGTAGGTTGTCCACGAGCTCCTGGAAGGGGTCCGTCCGACTCATCTTGAATCGCTCTGTAACGGTCCGATCTTCTGTTACGTGAAGCAGACCAGACACAGAGGATGATGGAATATACACAGGAGTTTATTGAGATGAGCAGACGGGTAAGTATGGCAGGATGATAGAGATGATAATAGTGGTATAGAGGACTGATAAAGGATATCTTGTTGGTGGTTGCGTTGCCAGGAACTCGTGGAGGATGGGATGTGCACATACCTCGGACTGAGACTGACTGCAAGCCGGGACGACAGATGAAGACAGGCAGGCGTAGGAGACACGGGGAACACCGATGACCTGGGAGAGGAGGTAAGTTCTCGAGAGGTAAGTATCCAAGCATGGGGGATAAGAGTCCACTTCGTGTAGTCGAGATCGGACAGTGACGGATGTGAGGTGTGTGCTTAAGTAGTGTTGATCTTAATGAGTGTTGATGAGGTGCAGGTGGTTTGGATTAAAACTCAGGTGACTGTGATCGCTGCGTGTGATTGGTGGTGGAGCCTGGTTGATCCGTGACAATAATGAGGTCTCCAGTATAGGAGTCAGTGTTAACTGGTGTCCTGCAGAAGATGAAAGCTGTAAGTCTAAGTGGTCAGATGTCCATTTGATGACTTGCATGACCTGATGTAAAACTGACACACCAGCAACAGCTCTAGACATCCTCCTCCATTAACATCAACGGACCCTCAGCACAGGTTGAACAGCTCAGATACCCTGCAGTGCCCTACAGACTCTGATCATGGCTCTCTGACTTCTCAACACATATATAATCAAATTAAAATAGTATTTAAGCATGTTTTACGTTTACAACACCAGCTGTTGAGTATTTTGCAATTATTATTAGGGGCCAAGCCCTGAGGGGGCAGTAGGGGGTGTATAAGGGGCTAATCATTGTTATAATTATAATAATGTATATCATATTTCTATATACTCTATACTCAGTGTTGGGAAGGTTACTTTGGAAATGTAATAGGTTACAGATTACAAGTTTCCCTATTTAAAATGTAATGTAAGTAGTGTAATGTACAGTAAGTAGTGTAACTATTTCAATTACTTTATCAAAGTAATGTAACTGATTACATTTGATTACTTTTTGAATACTTTTCTAAATTTCTAGCAAATATTTTCAACTGTTTTCAAATCATTTTCAAACATTTAAAGCAGGCAACAACCTTACAGTAGTACTCAACACTGATTACTATCACTTTTGAAATCCTTTATCGCTTGAATTAATATTATAATAATTTAATTTTAAAGCACAGCCACCACAAACTCATACTAAATCTAAGGTTAAATACAGATTTAAAATCCTAAGAAACCGTTTAACAGCTATTATACTGTTTCTGAAATCAAATCTTTGCATAGTTATGACAGGAAACACTGGCATCTAACAATGCCTTAAAACAGTTTATCTTAAAACATAAAACATATACATAAACCCAAACAGGAAATAAAACAGTTTTTGAATAAGCATGTGTTCTATTGGTGTCTCATATTTTAGAGCAGTCAATACAATTTGGGAAAGAAATCAATCAAATCTGTATGTGTGTAAATATTCAGATGTAAGCCCCTTTTGTAATCGTTAACATTTTCAGAAGTAACTGTAATTTAATTACTCATTTTTTCTAAGTAACTGTAACAGATTACAGTTACATTTATTTTGTAATTATATTACATAATTCCATTACATGTAACTAGTTACTCCCCAACACTATCTATACACACAAACATAAAACAACCCAAGAATGCATCAGATCAACAATTTAATCAAGCTATTCAACAATGACCTGAAATGCTGTGTGACTGATCTATAAACTTTGAGCCGCAGAATCAACAGACAGATTTAGTCCACACCTGGCATTTCCTCAAGAATCAGGTTTGATTACTCTGTCCAGTCACAACAGAAGTAACCCATGAGAAGTCTCTAAGGTTGACTGAGCAGTTTGGCACGCTCTGACCTTTGGCTGCGCCAAGACATGAGCTCACAGCCCAGAGATCATTGTTTTTATCAAAAGAAAGAGCCACAATTATTCCACAATGAAAGAGACCTTTCAGTATGCAACATTAAACGCTGAACTGACAGGAATATAACAAACATACAACCATGCAATCAATGATTTTCACAAAATTTTGGATTTGTCTGAATATGCATACTTTAAGTTGTTTATCCGGGCCGTCTGATCTGTTCTAGTCATACATACAGTCATGTAAAACCATTTTGACATGTTTTGATGAGTTACCCTTGCATGTGCCAAGTTCAGTAGCTCTAAAAAGAGACCAATAAAACACACATTAGCCTCACATCAGTTGTTTAAGATTAATAGGTATTTAAGAGCTTGAAGAGCTTTCAAAAGCTTCTCTGGTGGGGTTTTACTCATCTGGTGATGACAGGAGGAACAGAGAACACACTCGCTACAGGGGAACGTCAATCTCAAACACAGCCTTTGTTCTCGCTGCTGAAACCACAACATGTCAAACAGCATCACCTGCTTCATCAGAGGCATCATGGGTCGCTGTCATGGAATGGAATCAGCAAACAAGACCAGAACTGACTTTGACTGATAAAAATCATCTGGCAGCTGTGGATTTCAAGAATCACTGAATGATTGTCCTTCATAAACTCATTATGCAAGGCAGTTGCTCTGAGTGTTATTTGAACAGAAAGCACAGCAGAACTCACAGCAGAGGTTTCTCAGAGGATTTCACAGATGTTTACAGTTGTACAGCTAATGATACCACTCATATAGTTTGGATTTGCAGCTCTTTACACAATCTTAAAAATTTGGGTCCCAAAAGAGGGTTTTTGCACCACTGAAGAAAATTTTTAGATTCGCAATCAACCTTTCAGTGAACAATCATTAAAATAACCTGAGAAGAACATTTTTTCACTTTTGAACCTTTTGTGGATGGAAAGGATATGGATGTTAAAGCTTCTTTATGGAACCAATCAATGCCAAAAAAAGAATGTTTATTTTTAGAGTGTTAGGAATGTTTTGGATATTCTGTTGTTCCATTAACAACAGCTACAAGAATCATGCATGAAATATATTGTATGAAACTATTATGCAATATATTGTGTTGTATGGTGCTATACATTAACATAACTTTCGTGCATTATTATTATTATTATTATTACACCAACAGCAAGAATCAATCAATGATAAATATGCATGAAAGCAAAGAAAAATAATAAATGCATGAAAGATACTATATACAAATATTATACAACAGTGTTGTATCGATTTTTATACAATAACATATGACGCATTATTATTAATATCAATACAACAGCAAGAATAACTAATAATAAATATGGATGCATGAAATATAATCTAAAAAATAACAACAATAAAATACATTGCATAAATTATTATACAATATATAGTGTTGTATCATTTTATACAATAAGAGCTTTCATTCATTATAAGTATTAATATGACAACAGCAAGAATAAATATACAAGTATAATACTAATAATAATAATAATGCATGAAAGATATTGTATATAAATATTAAACAATTTATAGTGTTATAATATAATTTTATATAATAACATTTATTTAATGTATTTAGTATTAATGCAACAACAAACAAACAAAACAAAAAAATAATATGCATGAAAGTAAGAAATAAAAATAATGTATGACATTGTATAAAATATTATACAACATGTTGTATAATTTTTATACAATACCATTGTTAATGCATTATTATTATTAATACTAATTCGACAACAGCAAGAATGAATGAATGAATGAATATCCACCCCACGACAATCACAAGGATGATGAGTTTACTTCAGCCTTTACTTTCTTCGAGCAAATCTTTTTTTTTTGTTTTTTTTAAATTTTGTGGTGCAATGTGATTAAGACATGCTCTCAACGGGGGTAAACTAGGCCACAGTCTCCATTATGCATAGTGTTTTTTTTATGTGTTTGTGCATGCCGACCAAATCAATCAGCATCACTCCTAACGACACACATAAAAAACTGCCCAGAATAAATTACCAATGGTTACCAGCTGTGCACTTCTGACTCTGTCTTCAAGATACCGCTAGTTGCGGCAAACAGATTTGTTGAAAAAAAAAATGAAGCAGAAAACAGACGAAAGCCATCAGGTCACACCACTTCAAACTACGTCGGTTGCATCCAGAGTCTCTGGAAGCAAATACGCAAGCGACAACTTAGATGCTCATAATCTTGCTGAAAGCTGCGTAATTAATTGAATCTGTCTCCCACACTTTGATACACAAGTGGCTCTAGGATTACCCATGATCCCAGGGCAAAACCAGTGTCTGTTATCACTCTACTAGACAAAGAGGAGACTACAGTAACTAAAAATGTAGGGCGAGATTTGTGAAGAATTTCCTGTCGTGTGTAGATTATCACCAAAAAACAACATCCTCCATTATTAGCATCCTCTCTCACTGGCTATGACTGCCGTTACAGATAAAATTCTTGGCTTTCAATACATTAGAGACTCAAACAGCCCGAGAAAACGCTCTGTAGGGGGGAAACTTGCATTTATTTGAAAGGAAATGCTTTAAAAACAATATATTTTCTAGAGTGCACACAACAAAGCTACTGGATTTCAAGATTAAAGTGTTTTTTTTATTTTTTTAAATACAGAATACAGACTTTTTATTGTATATATTACAACTTGAAGTGAAATGTACTGGTGCATTAAATAAAAATAAGTAGTAGACTGTTGCCATATTATTATTGTTGGCAAACAGACTAGTAATATTATTATTATTATTATTAATAATAACAATAATACTCATAATAAATAATTGTATTACAATAATGCATGAAAGATGTTGTATAACAATATTATGCAATAAACAGTGTTGTATAATTGTAATACAATAAATAAATAAATAAATAAAAGTGAAGAAACGTGGCTGGAGTGTTTAACCATTGGAAATTGACTTACCGTACTGGCAGCTCGGACCGCTGAATCCGACCGGACAGTGGCAAAGCTGAGCAGAACCTTCTCTGCACTGACCTCCATTAAAGCACACACCGTAACTGCACACAGCTGTCAGAGACACACAGACACAAAGAGATGCTGATCACACGCCTTTACACCTGTAAGCTGACATGAGGCATAAAAACATGCAGCTTCAGCAGCTGTTTCTGTTGTACTATAAGCCTGTTTACACCTGAAGAAAAACACTCTTGCGCACTCCTGAAAACTGACAAACTCGAGTTTAGAGTTACATGAATATCTTTTAACTATAAGAGACCATTTCAAATCCACATCACCAACATAAATACATTACTGTTGTTAATGTTAACTAAAACTAAAACTATTAAAAATAACTGTAAACAATAGGGGTGGCTCGATACCACTTTTTAAGAACCAATCCCTATCCGATACCAAAATTTCGGAGTATCAGCCGATACCGATATCGATCCGATACCGGCGCAGTTTTTTTTTATCAGTGTAGAATTTCTATTCCTTTATGGAAATTTTTTTATGCTGCTTTATGATGTTTTTGTGGCTTTCGTGGGGCTTAACAATAACACAGAATAGTATAGACAGAATATTGGCTTTGGATCAGTCTCTTCTGACCGATACCCGATCCGGCAGAAAATGCCAGTATAGGAGCAATACCGATACTGAATATCGGATCTGTGCACCCCTAGTAAATAACTGAAATAAAACAGAACAAGATAATAAAATAAAATAAAATAAAATAAAACAAAACTTGGCAACTAACTGAAATAAGTATTATATTATATATGTATATACAGTATGTTAAAAAAAATAAAACTATATAGAAATGTTTAAAAAAAATTAAAATGACAAAACTAAAATTAAATTGAAACTGAAAATATAAAAATAAAAATAAAAGCTAATTTAAAATATTAAACACTTCATAAAGTATTAAATAACAAATATGCACTAAAATATTTAATATTTTATAATAAATACTAACAAATATAAGTATATAACATAATACTAAAATAACACTCAAGTATGTTAGCATGTGAAATTACACCACCATTATTACGTTTTTATATGTGAATGTTGTCATAATCTGAAAGTTATGTCAAAACATGTATATTATTTTTAAAAAGCAAAAACCATCGTATTGCACTTTTTAGACCAGTCGACCAGTCACTCAATGTCATTGTCATCATATAATATATACACAAAATTATCATGCATTTCAAACCTGAAAGATTTCAATCTAAAAATACAAAAAAAAGGTTTTTACAGAAACCAAAGTAAGCAACACAAGTCAGGATCAAAACATTCAGAAGCATTAGCATTTCCTTTTGAAATATCTTAATATGAATATATCTTTGGCAATGATCATATTATTACATAATACATTATTACATAAGATGTGCTGCCTGGAACTCACGATAATCGAGACAAAACATCATATGAATCTTCATAAACCCTAAAATACCTTCAACTCGAGTCCAATTGTGCCAATTCAAGGACACATTTCCATTCTAAACATCAGCAGACCTGAAAGAATGGATGGACAATTACTGTTTTTGTAACAACAGGCATTGTTGGTCATGTGGACAGACCACCCAGGACAGTAGTTAGGCACATTCCTGGTACTCGTTCAGGACATTTCCGTCTCCGGCAACAAAGACCTGCTGCCATTCACTCATTATTGCCGCTATTGGTGGTCAGTTCTGTTTTAAATTACTTTGTCAGCATCAATCACAATAACTGGCCACTTTCTGCTCCCAACTTCAAATTCTGACTTTTGCTCCTTAGAGAAAAGATGAGTATTTTCAAGTGCACATTTTCTTAAAAGGGAAGGAAGTCTCATTAAAGCACGCTTCAAGCACTGAGGGCACTTCTAATACAGCCCAGAGTCATTAAGTCAAATTTACTTGAGAAACAAAGAAATAAACAGGGTTTCAGCGTGTATGTAGCATACCCCAAAAGACCACGATTGTAATTAGCTTCAAGATTAAGTTTCACAGACACTTTGACCAGAATGAGAAACAGAATTTGTTTGTCGTCCCACTCACAAGCCTTACCAAATTAAACCAAAGCAATTTTTCTGAAGCGCCTTGATGTGTGTTATTTTATGAGTTCCAGTTCTGCAAAGCGACGTAAATCTCAAGAAGAAAGCACAAGACAAAAGAAAACCTTTCTGAAAAAGTTTCATCTAGTGGCTCGCAGGGAAAAAACAATGCAAAATGTTAATAATAAAATTCAACTAACCATAAGTCTACTTTTTAAAGGAATAGTACACCCAAAAATTAAATTTGCTGAAAATTTACTCTCCCTCAAGCCATCAAAGATGTAGATAAGTTTGTTTCTTTATTGGATCAGATTTGTAGAAATGTAGCATTACTTCACTTGCTCACCAATGGATCCTCTGTAGTGAATGGGTGTCGTCAGAATTAGAGTCCAAGCAGCTGATAAAAACATCACTATAATCCACAAATCTGATCCAATCAAGAAACAAACTAATCTACATCTTGGATGGCCTGAACAAATTTTCATGTTTGAATGAATGATTCCTTTAACTTTAAAAAGTCAAAATAATATCTGTTTCATTGTTGATATCAAAGGTCATGTGTCCAATCAAAAACTACAGTATTTTGCCACAAATTCATCATCACTTGATAGAAGTTAGCCAGATGAAACAGATGCCGACATTGACAGATTGTGTGACAAGCACTCATCCTTGAGAAAGAAGAACAAAACGTATGCAGACTATTTTAAATAAATGCTCACTTGTAAAAATAATAAACAATACAGTTTGCATGCTGACCACAATTTGTTTTATGGAGTGAATTATCGCCTCCAAAGAGCATGAAACCATCAAAATTCAATTGACATTTCGAAACCAGACACTCAAACTATAAATACTGAAAATCAGGCATTTGCTGCTGTTTACAGTTTGCTAAATTGGTCATTTTCCTACTCAGCCAATGTCATGTTAATCATTTTTGTTAATTATGGTCATATTAACAAATTTCAGTGTTTGATTCTAAAGACATTTGATTTACTTTTGCACAATAAACAATTTTGACACTGTGCTGGGTTGCCAAAATGTTAAATCGGGGTCCTAAGGCCAAAGATTTGAGATTCAGTACTCTGATTAGAGGAAGCTCATGTGAAGTGTTCTTTAGATTCACTAGGGGGCAAGATTGCTTAAAAAGATTTTAAATAGCACTAAACATGCTTTAAAACAAGCTAAAACAGAAACAAAAAATGTAACCTGATGTCTTATTCCTTTTTTCTTTTCTTTAGAATTACATGTTTAACATACTTTGGAAAACCTGGACATATAAGGGAATTTTAAAAGTGTGATTTCTAGACCTTGCAAAAACACACTTAATAAACCTTTTTGTAATTATTTCAAGTTCTAAAATATTTCAGGTAGAAACTGCTATTTGTAAATATAAATAAATAAACAAACAAACAAAAAGTTTGAAGTTTAGTTTGAAGCTTGAAGTTAGTTTTAAATTCATTGGTAATGAAATGTGTAAATTACAGAATTTATTTTAAGTATTATATTTATTATTATTGTGCTTAATGTATTTAATTATTTTAATATTATATATTGTTATAAATATAATTTATAATATTTATATAAATATTTAAATATTTAATTGTTATTATTTCATTATTATTTAAATATTAACAATTTAATATTTAATTGAACTAATTTAAATTGCCACTCATTTTTCTGTAAAATCATATGGTAATGAAAAAAAACCTGAAGAATTGAAACTTCTGGAATTACAGAATTTAATTATTTGAATTGTTCATAATTATTTTATCATAAATAATAATATAATATTATAAATTAAATATTATAAATAATATTATTATAAATATTTAATTAATTTAATTTGCCACTCCTTCAGTAATTTCTCTAAATTCTCTAAATATTCAGTTATTGAAACTTCTGGAATTATGGAAGGTTATTATTTTAACCATTTATAATTCAATACTTTTAAAAATATTTAAAATATATATATTTTAAAATATTTGTATAAATATTAAATTCAAATTGCAGCTCCTAGTTTGAGGTCTTCAAATATTGTCAAGGATGATGGAAGTCCTCAGGGACAAAAAGGCTGAGAACTGCTACATTAAACTAATTAGCATTGAGGAAAGCAAAGAAAAGCCATCACTGCACGCTTCCTTTTATCAAGCAGCTCACTAAATGACGGCAACACCTCAGAGACGACCTTTCGACTCCTCAACAAGATCCAAACTGCCTTTTCTGCCACACACTTTACTGCCGCTGCAAATCCAACATCCTCTCGATTGTCCATCCCAGCTGGCCAGTGAATCACGCTGAAGGAAAAGGTTGTGAAGACAGACGCTCTGTACGTGTGCCAGTCAGACGGGGGATTTCTGGTGTGAGCATCAACTCGTGTTTTGTCCATGTTCAGTGGCTCAGAAAAAGAAGTGATTAGTTTGTCCCATTTCTTAAAGTGCTTCCATGTCTCAAGTTGCAGAGATAAAAGCCGAGCGCGGTTTAAAGGCAACAGATACTGACGCAGAAGAGGAAAAGATGTTAAGCGGTGTACAGGAATTCATGCTGAGCATGTTTAAAAACAAACCAAAGTTGGATAGGGGAAGAGGCCTAAATTTTGCAGGTATAACGAGCAGTTTCACCTTCTTGGACAAACAAAGGGGTCTTTGAGGATTTTGTTGGCTCTAGTAATAAGACGCCAGAGAAAATCACAACTCGCAGGATAAACTGTTATGCAACTGTCAGTCATTCTGGCATGAGACCACTCGAGCCGCCACGAGTCCAGGATAAAAACGAACTGTGGATGTTAACTTGATTAAGAGAAGGATTTAGTTTAGGGGGCTCTGGGTACAAGGAACTGTTTTGACCGAATGTGACCCGGAGTCTCAAAACCACTTCTGGGAACCATAGAGTCCCTTCATCCAAAAGAGAACAACATACCCAATCTTAGTCAGTATAGACGCCAGGCTTGATTTGACAATGAACACGATGATGATTGAGTCAACAAAACACTACAAATACGCCATGATGCACAAAACTCTAACTAAGGCTTTTAGACAGTACAAGCTATTGAACGGACCTCTCACAGCCCCATATTCATGCCTAGCAAATTAAATATGGCATCTACTCTCACTAGAGGTGCTATGACAGCATTTCGAACAAAATCAGGCCCAAACGAAGTTCATTTAGAGTTCGAAACAGCTTGCCAAAGTTAACTTTCTGGAAAAGTTAGCTCATTCTGTTAAACACCTACAAACACCTTTGGGAATCATCTAAATGGACAAAAAAACCAAAAAAAAAAACCCTGAAGAACATTCATTTATTGAAACTTCTGGAATTAAAGGGAAAGTTCACCCAAAATGAAAATTTACTCATCCTCAGGCCATTCAGGATGTCGGTGACTTTTTTTTTTTTCTTCAGCAGAACACCGGTAAAGATTTTTAGCTGAAACTGTAGTCACTGGTGATACATAAAATCCAAGTCAACAGCTGCCCGTTTTTGAGAATCAAAAAGGCAATTCAAGGAACAGAAAATGAATACCCGTGGCTTCGGACGATATAATTAAGTCTTATGAAGTGAAACGATCAGTCTGTGCATGAAACTGAAACTCATAGGGCCCTATCATACACCCGGCACAATGCAGTGCCAGGCACGACGCAGGTGTTATAGTTTCAGCCCGATGCAGTTATCATTTTCACGTCCTGCACCATGTTGTTTAAATAGCAAATGCATTTGTGCGCCCATGGGCGTGCTGGTCTGAAAACGAGGTGTGTTCAGGCGCATCGTTGGCGTGTTGCTATTTTGAGGCAAATGAAATAGACTGCGCCATTGACCAACTAAAACCTGGTCTAAAGTCAATGGTGCAGTATTTTTTTTTTTGTTATTTAAAGAGTGAGTTAGTAATACGTGCCTATAGGCGGGTCCACAACGCACGTACACTCTGCTTATTACACACACAGGGATGCGCAGCAACACACAAGCATGCCAAATATAAAAAATGAAATGATTACAATGTAAAACATTATTATTGTGTAGGCCACATAAACATAAAAATGCCTACATTTCATAATGGATAGTCATTGCATGTATCACAATAAGGCTACCTATTTGCTCGTTACTCTCTGGAGACGCGTTCAGTCTTTGCGCTTGCAAATTCCACTGTGTAAATAGCGAATCCGCCATGGCACGAGCGCAACTGGCTTTAAAGGGAATGGGAGATGAGACTCTGATTGGTTTATTGCATGTTACACCCAAAACACACCCATTACTCATTAAAAGAATAGAGACAAGCCTTTTTGACCATGCGCTGGGCGCGCCCACCGTTTTTCCCATCGTTAAACTAGCAAAAGTGGATTTGGACAAGCCCTAAGTGCACCTGCGCCTTGCACTTTAGACCATGCGCTTAGATTGTTAAAATAGGGCCCATATATGCTAGTATTTTGACTCATTTCGAGTCGGAGTGACTGTCCAGTGTTCCGAAAGTGTGTTTTGAGTAACTTGTAGATCTGTGCTGCTCGAGCCATGGACTGTTTTAGATGATACTGTATGCTTTTTTTTTTAATTCTCAAAACAGGCAAACTGACCTGCATTTAATGAATCACCAAGAACCATGGTTTCAGCTAAAAATTGTCTTTTTAGTCACCAACATCTTGGATGGCCTGAGGGTGAGTAAATTAACAGCAAATCTTTCATTTTTGAGTGAACTATCCCTTTTAAACTTCTTACTAAACTTAAAACGCCACTGGACAGAGCGCCTTGTTATATCACTGTTCAGGTATTTTAGACTCCTTTTTACCCACTGTGCGTATATCATGGCCTAATAAGGGTCCATAGCTAGGCTACTCTTCGTCAGGGATGCTTGTGGAAGTATGCAGACTATGACAGTCCTATAAAATCCTATCAAAGGATTCCCAACTGGTCCATTTAGGCACAGCAAAACTCCTCCGAAAAGAAAAACCAAAGGAGCTCTCTTGTTACCAGAACAATGACAATGACGAGACCCCACCCAGACCAGACAGCAGACGGGATGAGCTGTTGAAATCCAATTACAAACCCGGAGCTTTTGGCTTTAGAAAGTAAAACAAATTCAGACAAAGTGAGATCAGGGCTTTGTTGCTGAGGCAAGCATGCCAATTAGAATCATTTAAACTAAACCACCAACCCTAAGTATTAAAACGTGGTGTGTAACTCATTTGTGCTACCTGATGATGCTTCAGATCTGCAGCTTTAGGAGTGGTGTGCTATTACTGTTCAAAACCCACCAGTCCACACTACAAATGATGTAACTAATCTGTGCAAATTTCTCTCCAATCTGTACCCTGGTAAGTCACCATAAAGCACTGTCTCTAGTCAAACCCATGAAGCAATACGGAATCCACAAGCAAGATGATTAAAGCAAAACCTGACACTAATTTCCTAATTCTACAGTGGACAGGGAGGCCAATGGAATGTGTAACTGGTTCATGGTTTAACAGTCGCAAACTTGCAAAAAATACCTTCATATTAGAGTCGAAACACTCTCTAATCTATAATCTGGACACATTTACACCACAGCAAAATTAATTACCTGGAGCATGAATCTCTTAATCACTAACTCCATCTGTACCTCTAAAAGCCAGCTGCATAATCAGGCATTTACTGTCCAAAAAATGGCCTCAAAATGATCATAAATACAGATTTCTGTGTCATTGACACTCATAGGCACATGCTTAACACAGGGCATTTGTGCACTTTTTCAGTAAATACTGTGATTTTACATAGCATGGCATTTAAGGAAGACTTACGATACAGGCATCCGGCCTCCCCGTTGAGCTGTGACCATCCTGGGCAGCACTTGTAAACCGCCTGGTGCTCCTGTCGATACACCTGTCTGTACGCAGTATAGTAAGCCGTTCTGTAGGGAAAAAAGGAAGAAATCATTCTATGTTCTTAACATTATCCTACACACTCTCTAACTGCAAAAATGACTTTCTGCTTTCTGTCAGACTGTATGGTACAACGAATATATATATATATATATATATATATATATGGGGGGTGGGGTGGGGGGTTGCTCGTCGTGCTTGTCATGTAACACACAGCAGCCACGATAGCACTGTATAACTGATATAGGCTTACAGTGGGTACGGAAAGTATTCAGACCCCCTTAAATTTTTCACTCTTTGTTATATTGCAGCCATTTGCTAAAATCATTAAAGTTCTTTTTTTTTTCCTCATTAATGTACACACAGCACCCCATATTGACAGAAAAACACAGAATTGTTGACATTTTTGCAGATTTATTAAAAAAGAAAAACTGAAATATCCTATGTATTCAGACCCTTTGCTGTGACACTCATATATTTAACTCAGGTGCTGTCCATTTCTTCTGATCATCCTTGAGATGGTTCTACACCTTCTTTTGAGTCCAGCTGTGTTTGATTATACTGATTGGACTTGATTAGGAAAGCCACACACCTGTCTATATAAGACCTTACAGCTCACAGTGCATGTCAGAGCAAATGAGAATCATGAGGTCAAAGGAACTGCCTGAAGAGCTCAGAGACAGAATTGTGGCAAGGCACAGATCTGGCCAAGGTTACAAAAAAATTTCTGCTGCACTTAAGGTTCCTAAGAGCACAGTGGCCTCCATAATCCTTAAATGGAAGACATTTGGGACGACCAGAACCCTTCCTAGAGCTGGCCGTCCGGCCAAACTGAGCTATCGGGGGAGAAGAGCCTTGGTGAGAGAGGTAAAGAAGAACCCAAAGATCACTGTGGCTGAGCTCCAGAAATGCAGTCGGGAGATGGGAGAAAGTTGTAGAAAGTCAACCATCACTGCAGCCCTCCACCAGTCAGGGCTTTATGGCAGAGTGGCCCGACGGAAGCCTCTCCTCAGTGCAAGACACATGAAAGCCCACATGGAGGACTCAAAGATGGTGAGAAATAAGATTCTCTGGTCTGATGAGACCAAGATAGAACTTTTTGGCCTTAATTCTAAGCGGTATGTGTTGAGAAAACCAGGCACTGCTCATCACCTGTCCAATACAGTCCCAACAGTGAAGCATGGTGGTGACAACATCATGCTGTGGGGGTGTTTTTCAGCTGCAGGGACAGGACGACTGGTTGCAATCGAGGGAAAGATGAATGCGGCCAAGTACAGGGATATCCTGGACGAAAACCTTCTCCAGAGTGCTCAGGACCTCAGACTGGGCCAAAGGTTTACCTTCCAACAAGACAATGACCCTAAGCACACAGCTAAAATAACGAAGGAGTGGCTTCACAACAACTCCGTGACTGTTCTTGAATGGCCCAGCCAGAGCCCTGACTTAAACCCAATTGAGCATCTCTGGAGAGACCTAAACATGGCTGTCCACCGTTTACCATCCAACCTGACAGAACTTGAGAGGATCTGCAAGGAGGAATGGCAGAGGATCCCCAAATCCAGGTGTGAAAAACTTGTTGCATCTTTCCCAAAAAGACTCATGGCTGTATTAGATCAAAAGGGTGCTTCTACTAAATACTGAGCAAAGGGTCTGAATACTTAGGACCATGTGATATTCAACCGTGGAAAGATATCAGTAAAACAGCTTGTAAACAAAATGTCATGTAGCATCACATTTATCTTAGGCAAGTCATCAGTGTCCACAGCTCGTTTGTTTGTAAGAGAAATTAACTCTAGAGAAGAGCATTTCAAGGTTGCCAGGTCTGCAAAACAAAACCAGACTAATTGCTAATCAAAACTACTCCAATTACATTTTTTCCTTGGTTTTCCCCTCTGTCATTCACTGGAATTGTGATGTGCATACAACAGTTAGCGGAAGCTAGAGATTACGGTTTATGAAGGTTTTAATATGGATATTTCTCTTACACAAATGCATTGCTTGACTTCAGAAGGCCTTTATTAACCCCCTGGAGTCATGTGGAGCACTTTTTTATGATGGATGGACGCACTTTATTTTGCTTCAAAATCTGGATCATCATTCACTGCCATTATGAAGCTTAGAAGAGCCAGGATATTTTTTAATATAACTTTCATCTGAAAAAAGGAAATCACCTAGGATGGCTTGAGGGTGAGTAAATCATGGGGTAATTTTCATTTTTGGGTGAACTATCCCTTTAACCCTCGTTCTAAAAAAAAACAAACAAAAAAAACAACAAAAAAATCTGTCATGAAAACAAGTTAAATAATTATATTTCAACAACGAATAGAAATGTTATAATTAGATTTAGAAGTTAATGTAAAAACTGCCATTTGTGCAATTTACATGTTTGCATACAACTTTTTTATTTAAGTGTTGATTATTATATCTAAAAATAAACAGCAATTTAATGTAATAGTTTGGGCTGTTAATTGTTAATCTTATCTTTAAGAAAACTGTAATTATAAGTATTATAATAGAATTTATTTAAAGACAGAGCAACAATTTGTTCAGTGAACTACTGTTTAATAAAAAAGCATTAAAAAAAAAAAAAGCATACTGAACAGCACAAAAGTATTTGTGAAAGAAAATATGCGTGGTTTTTAATTCGTTTTTCCATTTAGCCAACAGGTAAAGATTAAGACCCGTAAACTTTCTTTATGAGTACACACGTAAGTCTGTCATCAGCCGCTTTTAGCATTTATTCCTCTTTCTCTCTGTGAGCTATTAAAGGCCGTTCGGTGTGTGTTTGTGGTTAGTCAGTGAATGAGAGATCAGGTCATGACTAATGTTAGTGGATGAGCTCCGATGTGTGAAAACACAAACATATGAGCCTGTAATCAGCGACACTTCTCTCTTATCCACCCTTTAATGATGCTTTCTGTGAATGTGAGATCCAGAGTTTCCCGCTCCCTGTAGTTTACAGTCCTGCATCTCGGCTCCAGAGTCATAACCCTGCACCCTTTGTTTATAGCACCTAATTGCAGGGCCTGGGTCTCTCACGTGCTAAGTATACAGAGCCGTTGTGAGGGGAGGGTTGTCAAAACGTGAGCACAGGGCATTTGCCTTCTGTCTTGTAGGTATGCGAGACCCTCTGGAGATGCCTGTCAAATTGCTGCTTTCATCAAGAGCGTAACTGCACCTTACACTTAAAAGCGTCTGATTAGAGAACAAAGGTAACGCATGAGAAGAAAATAGCCTTTTCTGATGTTTCAGAAGGGAATAATGTGGAGTGCACAAGGCAGCATCACCACTGCTATTGCATATTTAGGGATATAGTGTATTCTGCATACCATTTTGTAAGTATGTGAAAAAGTATGTAACAATATACATTTTAAAAGCACTATACTAACTGTTTCTGTGTGACATTAGGGATATGGATCTGAACAGATGTATACTGCACTCTGTACAGTATAACAGTGTATACTGCATACTTTTTTTTTAAAGTATGTGAAACACAGTATGCAACAATAAACATTTAGGACAATACTGTGCTACATTGTTGCCGCATGACATTACAAATAAGGATTTGAACAAATGCATACTACAATGCATACACTGTATACCATTTTTACAGTATGTAAAACAGTATGCAATAATAAACATTTCTAAAGTACACTACATTGTTGCATCATGACATTACGGATAAATATTTGAACAAATACAAACTGCACAGCATATAATGCATACTATTGTTTAAGGTATGTTAAACAGTGTGCAACAATAAGCATTTCAAACAATAGTACACCACATTGTTGCTGCATGACATTATGGATAAGGATTTGAACAAATGCAAACTGCACACCATACAGTGTATACTGCATATTGTTTTTTAAAGTATGTGAAAGATTATGCAACACTTCTAAAGTACTACACTTCACTGTTGTCTCATGACATTATGTACAAGGATTTGAACAAATGCAAACTGCACAGCATATAGTGCATACTATTTTTTAAAATGTTAAAATGTGTGCAACAATAAGCATTTCAAACAAAACTACACTACATTGGGTACTTAGGGATAAGGATTTGAACAAATGCAAACAGCACAGCATATACTGTATACTGCTCACTATATTTTTATATATACGTCAAACAGTATGCAAAAATAAAAATCCCTACATCATTGTAGTATGTACAAGAAATGCTTACATTTACATGACATTTTTAATACAGGTTTGCATTAAAAATATCTTTACTTTGGGCAGTAAAATCAAAAAGAGATTGTGTTTTTTTTATATTTCTTTCTACAAACATTCTGAATAGATTACAGTTATGTGGAAGGTGTGCATACTACACGTAATATGCATGCTATATACTACAGAAATGGTCAAAGTAGCAGTTGATTTTCACTTATCAGACACTAAGTTTATTTTTACATAAAGGTGCTTGTGCAGTTAGTGTTTTCGATGTGTGAATATCAGACCCACCTCCTCTCGTAACCCATGCACCACGACTGTCCCTGGCATCCCTGTTTCCAGGCTTTAACCATCCGCGTGAAGGCCTGGACACACGGCTGCATCTGGGCCACGAGTTTCACCTCCTGCTCAGCACACACATTTGGCCTGGAGATAAAACACACACTTCAGTTAACCTGCAGGTTCAGTCCTCATTGAGCAACCTGATGTGAAACATCTCGAAGAAGAACCTACAACATTTTGACATTTTGGTTACAAGCCCAGATATTAGACCACTAGGTCACACCAATCCAAACATAGAGGATCATAAACATTTATCATTTAGTCAGCTGGAATTTTCAACAGTCCTTCCATGTAATTTTAATAAACTCGAATGAATTTGACAGCGGAACAAGTTGTAAGACTGTCAATTACTTAGACTCTACATGTCAGATTGAGCAATAGTGATCATTAATATAATAAGTAAATGCCAATAAATCAGCCGAATCATCTCTGCACTAATGACAAGATTCACATGATTTACACAGCTTAAGTTCCCAGACTGATATATTAGTCACTCTGTAAAAATGTTTTATATCCTCAAACATAGTCAGTTCACAGTGAACCTCCAGGCGATTAGTTTGATGTCTGGGATTATTGGCAGATTGTGTTACAGAGATGTGAAAGTGTGCTTTGTCTGTGTCATTTCTATTAATCCCTCAAAATATTATTTCTGAATGTTCTCCAGACATTCAAAACATCCAGTTTTTTTTTTTTTTAAACATGTTTTATTGATTATGTGAACGTTAAGGAAGTGTTCCATTTTATCATTTTGCGAACGTTATGTGAACATTACTTTTCAATGCTCTCCAAACATTCCAAAACAAGTACCTAGCTAACAAATGTTTTGCTGAAGTTCCCAATAAGTTCTAAAAACATTATTTCTGAACGTTTTCTGACCAGTCAAAACATCCAGTATAAATAATGTTTTTGTGCTAATGGTTTAAGAAAAATATTAAAGACAGGATAACTTTGAACAAACGTTCTATTAACGTTAGTGGGATGAACGTTTGTTCATAACTTTGAAACAACCTTTCCAGAACGTTAGCCAAAGCTCTGAGAATGTTCCCCGTTAACTAGCCTATAGGAAATAACATTTAAAATGTTTCAGAAAAAAACACGTTCCTTGAATGATGTTCAAGTTAACTATTAAAGGCTAGACAACTTTGAACGAACGATCTATTTAAGTTACTGAACCTTACCAGAACTTTAGCCAAAGTTCTGAGAACCTTCCGATTGACCCTCAACCAGCGTCTCACAAGTACACCAAAAACAAAAACAAAAACAAAAAAACGCGTAAATACGCGTCAAAGAGAGTTTCCAAAATGAATAAAAAAAATTCTAGTTTGCTTTAATTAAACTTAGAAAGTAATAAATATGAGGACGAACACGGGACGCGAA
Organism: Onychostoma macrolepis; assembly: GCF_012432095.1. Lineage (NCBI taxonomy): Eukaryota > Metazoa > Chordata > Actinopteri > Cypriniformes > Cyprinidae > Onychostoma > Onychostoma macrolepis. The sequence goes on along the minus strand of NC_081165.1, from coordinate 7,937,787 downwards.
TTCGTTCATTAAACAGCGTGTGATATTCAAAGCTAACTAGTAGGCTAAGAATAATAATAATCTAGAAGCGCGCGCAATATCAAACCAAAGATACTCACATGTGCGGCATCAGGTTTTTTCCAGAACGGGATGCTGCAAAAATTCCATGAATTAGAATGATTAAAGAATAAAATAATATATCCATGCTCCTACGCTGTTCTGAAAGAGCCCTGATCTTAAATAACACACTAAAGCGTTAAAACAAACTAATCTGCGTCCATATTAACGCGCGTGGAGAGCGGACTGAAAGCGCAGCAGCAGATGACAGGAGGAAAAGACTCTCAGATCCACCTTAGACACCAACCGAGATCCAAATGCCCTCAGGACACTGTCTTCCTGAAGGAGCAGTGAAGGGAATGTCCTTTGAGAGGAACGAGACAAATACAGAAACAGGCAAAGGCAGCCGAAGAGCTGACTGACCTCCTTCAGGATGATTTACAAATGAGCATAAAGCACGTTACTTCAGCCTGATTTACTGCATCACTTCAAAGAGCCTAATTCAAAGGAAAACACTTTATTAGACAGATTTCAGAGTCAAATGAAGGTCATTTTGTAATGAACTCACGTTTTAATGTTCACACCACTGAGGAACAGCCAAACACCTTCTAATGGACCAGCAATAGAGCCATGATGGATTATATGCAGGTCTAAGTGCGCATATAAAAACACCAGTGTTTATTTATTACTATTTAAACATGCAAATTAAATTTTAAAACATAAATAACATAATTAAAACGTCCGCATGTTCGAAAACAATAACGTTTAAAAAAAAATTTCGATGAACAATGTATAAACAAAGTGCTAACGTTTTGTAACGTTATTAAAGACCAGACAACTTTGAATGAATGTTTTATGAATGATACTGGAAGAAGGTTTCTTCATAACTTTGAGAAAACTTTGCCAGAATGTTAGCCAAAGTTCTCTGTTTATAATAAAATTGTAATATAATAAATATTTTATTAGATCATTTATAATACTTAATAATATAATATCATGTTTATAATATTAAAGCACTATTTTTATTTTAATTAATGATTTTATTTTAATTATTTATAGTGCTGTCAAATGATTAATCGCGATTTAATCGCATCCAAAATAAAAGTTTGGTAACACTTTAGAATAGGGAACACGTATTCACTATTAACTACGACTTTTCCCTCAATAAATTCCTAATTTGCTGCTTATTAATAGTTAGTTAGGTAGTTGTTAAATTTAGGTATTGGGTAGGATTAGGGATGTAGAATAAGGTCATGCAGAATAAGGCATTAATATGTGCTTAATTAGTACTAATAAATGGCTAATATTCTAGTAATATGCATGCTAATAAGCAACTAGTTAAGAGACCCTAAAATAAAGTGTTGCCCTTTTATTTTGGATGAGATTAATTGCGATTAACGTAATAACAACATTTTCACTTCAGCTTTTACTCAAAATATATCATCAAACTAATTTGTAAAAATAATAATAAAAACATTTTTTTATTAGTTCCCAATAAGTTATAAAAACATTATTTCCAAATGTTATCTAACCATTCAAAACATCCAGTTTTTATGTTCTAAAATAAATGAATGTTAAAATAAATGTTATAAATGGTTTTCTTTGGTTATGCAAACATTAAAAGAACATTCAATTTTCTCATTTTGCAAACATTTCTCTAAACACTCTAAAACAAGAAATAACATTTAATAAAAATGTCAGATGAAAATCAAACTAAAACTCAAAAAGCTTTTCTAAAATAACACTGTAATAATATAAAATAGTAATGTAATCATATATATTTTTTAAATTATTTTACTCAATTTGTTCTGCTGATAATATTTGAAATATTATCGTCATACTCAATTGTAATTAAAATATTTGATTAATTTAGATGCTACTTGAAATGACAGCAAACCATCACTGCATTACTGATATTCCAGAACCTTCAGCATGTGACATCACAAGTTATTCTCTTACAGGAAGGGCCTGTCGAGGGGTCACCGAGCCACAGCTGAAGGAGCGCATGGGGGAGGTTCCAGAGGTCAGCGATGGAATCAGGGATTATGGGGCAACAGAACCTGGAAAACATTCCCTAACAGCACGGATCCGACTCTAGAGGTCAATGCCAACCAGGGTTCAACACCTCTGCCATGAGCCCAATGCGGTTACACACTAAAACACACACACACCTATAAAAACATCAGCGGCTATTTAGAGCACATATGGATATGTCACTCCAGGAAAATGTTGTGTGGAATTCTTTTCAAGAATGTTTAATAGAATTCATGAAACTTAGAAGAAATACATTGTGGAACAAAACATTAACGTTCTTTGGTCTTCACAGATCTTCTGTTGGCTATTGCCTTTCTTAAGATAGACAGACTAGTTTTATATAATGTATCAGAATACTGTAGTTTTAATAAATCTGTTAGGGAGTTTTGTTTTCTATAACATTTGTCACATAAGACTTCAAAGGTCATGAATGTAGAAACATTACTATCTTTTTTGTTTGTTTGTTTTTTTTTTGAACCAAGAAAAATGAAAGTGTTAAGAAACATCATTATTGCCATTTTATTAAAGAGTGCATTTACTCTTATAATAATTAAATGCTAGATTTAATATCACCTGCAATCATAAATAATAATTATTGGCTTATGATAATTACTTGCAAAAATTGTGACTTATCAGTGATGTCATTTGAAAACCCAACTGCATTCGAGTACCTGACATGACAAGTCAAACAGTTTGACATGACTATATTCTGTATATAACAGAATTTGACAATATCATCTCATATTGAAAGACTGCACTTGATATTTATGCTTATCAGTGATCCTTTTTTTGTCCCCTTGTTCAAGCACCTCCAATGAAATATCGTGTTAGAATACTAAACTAAAATTTTAAATATGTTATTCTAGTGTTGTGCATTTTTATTTTTAGCGTTTTATAGAATTTTAATTTAAGATTGTTTCAATATAAATAAATGTAAGTCTTAGCCTATTTGGCCGGTCTGGAAGTATGCTGAGGCCCCCTATTTGAGAACTGCTGTACTACACTATGAACCAATAAAGGCCAAAAGGTTTAAAATAGCGAAAACCTAGTTACAACGCATGAAATATACAGTTTTCCTTATAGATTCATATAAAGTTTACCCAAAGTTTGGATGCTGACAAAAGAAAATCACGTTTTTGGTCCACTAGCGATTCATGAGTTATTTGTATTCTGCTGACATCTTCAGGTTATAATGGGAATCGCATGTGCTTAAAAGAATGGTAACTAATACTTGGAAAACCTGCATCGCTATTTTGATGAGACAAAATATGAACTATGGACCTTCAAACGTCCACCTCCCTGTGCTGACCAATGGCTTTCGTCTGCTCGGACCTCTGCGTTTACGCACAATGTCGACGATTTCGCGACGGTCCCTCAGTCCCTGGCTCTATTGTCTGCGCTACAGGAACTTGACTATGCAGTTCGCTGCCAGAGCAGGCCTGAGCGCAGCTCGCCACGCATTTCTCCCCAGACTCAGGACACCACGCTTCAATCAACTGCGCAGCATGTCTCAGGCCAGAACCCCAGTTACTCTGCTGGGCTCCATGGCGTTTGGGGGACGCGCGGACGCGCACCTGAGCGCGCAGCTGGTGCAGCTGTTCTTAGAGCGCGGCCACGAGGAGCTGGACACCGCGTTCATGTACAATGATGGACAGGCGGAGACCATCATAGGAAACATGCAGCTTCCCAAAACAGGTAGAAGAACTCTTCCCAAACACCAACTAGTGTCTCTGATCTTCACAGATAGGAGTGGGTAGATCACGTGACATTGCACGTGACATGTTGATTTGTACATTCAAAGAATAAGCAGTTTATACATTAGCATACTTCCATAATGATAGTAGTATTTCTGCAACGTGTATTAGGTATGTGCAAAAATGGTTCAAATACTTGGATGAGTTCCTTTTTAAAAAATTTTTTTTTTAAAGAAATGCATTTTTATTTTATTATATTGTTTATTTTAATTATTATTTAATTATAATTTGTTATTTCTTAGTATTTTAATGTATTATTTTTATTTATAATAAGAATTATTATTATTATTAGTAGTAGTAGTAGTATTTAATACTGTTATTTAATATTGTGTAGTATTTTATATTTATTTATTTATATTATTTTTTAGTATTAATATATGTATTCTATTTTTATTATTAATAATAATAATAATTATTATTATTATTAATATCATTATCATAAATAAAAATACTTAAAATACTAAGCAATAATAAATAATAATTAAATAATAATTAAAATAAATAAATAATAATTATTATTAGTAGTAGTATTATTTAATTCAGTTTTAATTAATATTGTATAGTATTTTATATTTAGTGTTATACTTTTATTACAATTATAATATTTTTGAATGTATTATTATTATTTTAATTCAGAGTCAAATCATATTAAATAGCATGTCAAGGAGGCAACTAATAAGAAATATGCTGGAGGAATTTAAAAATAACAAGAAACAATGCAAAATGAGGTACATAATAATAATACATGAAATTATATTTTCACTCATGTCTGTGATTATTAAATATTTCTTATTAACTAAAATTAAAACTATTTTAATTTTAATTCTAATTTAAAAATCGAAATATTACATATATTAATGGCAACATTTCTCATTTTCATTTCATTTTCAAGTGCTAAAATAGCTAAAAACTAAAATTGAAATAAAAATCAATAAAAACTTTATAGACATTAGTATGTTGATACAATAAAGGTCTAAAAGGGGAGTATATTTGTGATCAAGTTCAGTGCTTTCATTTCATTTGTGTTTATCAGTTCGAATCGCGACTAAAGCAAACCCCTGGGAGGGAAAAACACTCAAACCAGAAAGTGTCCGGAATCAGCTGGAGACGTCCCTGAAGAGGCTGCACACACAATGTGTGGACCTGTTTTACCTGCACGCACCGGACCACCAGAACCCCATTCAGGACACATTACAGGCCTGCAACCAGCTGTATAAAGAGGTGCGTCACAAGAGCTTTCCATGATACACTACAGACTCTAGACTTTGTCCGTCAGACGTGCACTTTGATAAATACCTGACACTCGGTGAGTTATTGATAGTTTATGGCTGTCTGACCTAGATGTTTTTAGAAAACAAAAGATGTCAGAATTATGCAACTCAAGCTGTTTGTTGGTGTTTAGGGCAAATTCAAACAGCTGGGCTTATCAAACTATGCATCATGGGAAGTGGCAGAAATCTATTGCATCTGCAAACACAATAACTGGGTGCTTCCTACTGTATATCAAGTAAGTGGATAGATGCATGGATGGATGTTAGTCTATATATACAAGGTCTAGTATATAACTATTTAAAAAATTTGTCATGAAGTATTATTGAAGAATGAATAAGCCAATTTTGAACAGTGTTGATGTTTTCCTCTGAAGGGCATGTATAATGCAACCACACGACAGGTGGAGACTGAGCTGCTGCCATGTTTGAGATACTTTGGCATCCGTTTCTATGCATACAATCCCCTGGCAGGTAATGCATTTGTTATTGTTTTAAACATATTTGCAAAACATAATAAATTGGTTCTTAATTAATAACAGACCTAAAATCAACAAGAACTAAACTGCTATGTACAGTATATTTTGCATTGTTTGTCATTTTTAATTTGCTCCACATTTTTTGTTTTGTTTGTTTGTTAACCAACATGATGTTTAATATTTACTCTAAATTTAAATTAGGATAATATATTAAATAAAATAAACAAATAATAATAATTATTAATTAACAATAATTATTATAATAAACAATAATAAACAAAAAAAAATTCTGTAAACATTAAAATCTCTAAAAATGTTATAATATAGTATAGTATAATTAAATAATAATTAAACAATACATGAAATAAACAAATAATAATAAACTAAAAAATGCAAACAAACATACAAAAATTAAACAATAAAATATAATTAAATGATAATTATACAGTACATAAAATAACACTAAATTCTTTAAAGAAAAATTATTTTTCCATCTAAAATCATTCATTCTGCAATGAAATGGTCTCTTTAGTCTTTCTTGGGCTAATTTCTTAGTTAGCATTTTATGTTTTCTCCCACTTTTTGGTATAATTTGAAAACTTCTGCTTAATTGTAAATTATAAAAAAACATACAATAAAAATACACTGATCACAAGTAAAATCATTTTCTCCACTCCTTTCACAGGTGGGCTTCTGACTGGAAAATATCACTATGAAGATAAAGAAGGCGCTCAGCCTGCAGGTCGATTCTTCGGGAACAGCTGGGCTGGTACTTACAGAGACAGGTGCATTAAATTCATAATTCATGCATGACATTCACATCACTGATGGATTTTTTTTTTTCAGTCCTGTGTGACCTCAGAGTTAGATGTAGTTAGTTGAGCATTAAGATGTGATCAGTGTTACATGTTTTTGTATTTCAGATACTGGAAGGAGAGCCATTTCCAAGGCATAGATGGAGTTCAGAAGGCTCTGGAAGCAGCGTACGGCTCAGAGAAACCCACCCTGACATCAGCTGCTATTCGCTGGATGTACCATCACTCTCATCTCAGGGTGAGCAGTGTTATTTTAGTGCCATTGATATACTAGTATAGTTTTTGCTAATAACTTATTGTATTTATTTTTGTAAAATATTTAATTTAATTTTAGTTGACCCTTCGCAAAGACTCGCCGCTCTTCATTACTGTTGCTATGTCCGACAAGCCATGGTGCTCTCAACGCGAGTGAAAAATACAGGTTACTTTTCATATGAAACAGTCTCAGCTTTCAAATTTTGAAAAACACATTTTCAAAGAAAACAGTAAATGCCATTTTGTGGCTCTTTAATGTGTCGTGACAGATCACTGTTTTAAGCGGCTTTTGAACCGAACATCTCTTCCTTTTTACTATAGCTATAGCATGAAATAAACATGAATGAACATCAGAAGGTATCTTGTTTCAACTGTGAAAAGACGTCAATACACACCGTTTTCCACTGACATTAATCTACTCTCCTGTCTGGCTTGTTTGTCGGACAAAATGGCAGATTCTGGGCTATAATTGGTCAGACCGCCTGTCAGTCAAGCTCACGGCAAAGGGTGAATTAACGTTTATTTCAGTTAAAAAATGTGTTTTTATGGTTTTAGTTAACAGTAATAACCCTGATGTGATTATACAAGAAATATGTAACAATCGCAGACATGAGTGAAAATGATAATTTCAGCTATTATTATTATTATACTAAAACACTATTTTTTAGTTACAACTTTTAGTTATTTTAGGACTTTAACTTAAAATACATTAAAATGAGAAATGTTGCCTTGGCAGCTAACTGAAATGTTTATTTTACTAGAGTATTTTAATTTGAATGAACATTTGTTTTAGTTAATAAAAATGTTTTTTTATATTTTAGTTAACATTAATAACCCTGATGCGATTATACAAGAAATATGTAACAGTCACAGACAGGAATGAATATATAATTTAATTAACTATTTTTTTAACAAAAAAAAAAATAGATTTTTTGAATTTTAGAAAGGAAATTAGAAAAAGAAAAAAGAGCTAGAGCACATCAAATTATGAATATTGTAATGCCATTGTGTGAATATGTGATCAACAAAAAAGTAACTATAATCTGATTATGATGTAATATAATCTAATTATAGGTACTTCATTTTCGGAATCTGATTATGTAATCCAGATGACATGTAATCAGTTAGTGCCCAGCACTGATCATGAAATAATATAATGCACATTTTATGCTTTGATTGAATTAGTGCAGATGTTTGGCAAATCTCTGATCTGCCCTTGTAATGAGTACAAGATTTTATTTTTTCCAAAGTCCACATAAAATCAAGTAACTACTTACAGAAACAAAGGTTGAAAAAACAAAGGTTATCTATCATCATTTTTTTTTTTAATTGTACTCTTTGCCTAAAATATGAGATTCATAATATTCAGTGCAGTAGCATCTTAAAAAGCAGTCATTTGACCAGTGTCATGACCACAGCAACTGGACTACAGCAGCTCAACAATTTAAAGGGATAGTTCACCCAAAAAATTCTGTCATCTTTTACTTGCCTTCAAGTTGTATGAGTTTATTTGAAGAATGTTTGTAAAGTCAATGGCTACCATCAACTGTTTGGTTACCAAAATTCTTCAAAATATCTTTTTGTTTCAACAGAAGACAGAAACTCACTCAGGTTTGGAACAACTTGAGGATGAGTAAAAGACAGTTTTCATTTTTTTGTGAACTATCCCTTTAAGTCACAAAAGAAATAAATGAGAAATATTCAATGTTTTGACGTGTGTGTTTACAGGGTGATCTGGGTGACGGGGTCATTATCGGGATGTCCAGCATGGAGCAGCTGAATGAGAACCTGACGGCAGCAGCAGAAGGCCCGCTCAAACAGGAAGTCGTGGATGCTTTCAAACACGCCTGGGATTTAGTGGCCCACGAGTGTCCAAACTACTTCCGCTAGACGCCCCGTGATTTATAAGAACTAATACAGAGATCACTTTATTTTTTCTATGTTCATATTTTGTGAGTGAACAGTGATAATTGAGTTGAACCAGTCTTCAGCTTCCTAATAAACACAATCACAAAATTAAACATCTCTGAGCTCACAAACACTTGATTTTTCTCCATGTTTACACGAGAATGCAATACAAATAAATGTGATAATGGCATTTTGATGAATAACTGTTTTGTTGTCATCTTGCCAAAAAACTTGCTAAAATAACTTCTATTTAACAATAATAATAAAAGAGTACAGTGTTCAGTAAGTCATGCTAAACTTTGTATTTTTGTAGAATATTGTAGACAATAGAAACTAAACAGTGTGCAGATGACTGTGATAGTAATGCGCAGCTCACTGAAAGAACACTCAATAAAACGTTTCATGGTTTTATGTTGGATCAACACAACGAGTGTTTACAAAAAAAGTCCATTGCCTGTGTCCAGGTTTTATTCACTTCCTTCTCCGTCCTGAGTCTTCATCCGTTTCCTCTTTCTTGATCTCATCGCTGTCACCGTCCGTCAGCTTTTCAAAGTCCCCGGATTCAGAATACCACATGCACTTAATTGATATTTTGAATTCCGCCATTTTGATTTCAAAGAGTTTCTGCATTGAAAGTCCAAAAAAAAAATTATGGTTTTACAATAACTGAATACATCCCTTTTAAAATCAAAATTAGTTTATGACCTTTTAACTTTTTAAATGGAATTTAATTTTGGATTTTAAAGAGATGTCATGTCTGCTAGTGCATAAACAGTACAACATGTTGTCTTTTTTTGTCATGTTTTCCAGGTAAAATATTTAAAAAAATTAATTAATTTTAAAAGCAACACTGCATATGTTATTGGAACCTAAAAAGTTCTTAATACTTAAAAATAAAAGGATTTTTTTGCAATGTATTAGTGGTAAAAACTCACCAGAATTCGAGCCTGTGAGTGTGTCTCCCACTTTACACACTTCAATATTTTATCAGTGTCACCACACCCGCAGATGGATTCATAATATGTTAGTTAGTGCAAACTACTTTCTGCCAAATGCAATTTACAATACACTTATCCTCTTCTGATTGAAGATGCAGCTTTGGTTATATTAAAGGGATAGTTCACTCATAAATGAAAATTCTGTCATTCTGTAATTTCTCATCCTCATGTTGTTCTAAACCCATAAGACGTTCGTTCATCTTCAGAACACAAATTAAGATATTTTAATATTGCTCTCTGACCCCGTGTAATTAACACGATCAACGTCCAGAAACATAGCAAGGAGATCGGTAAAATAATCCATGTGACATCAGGCGTTCAAACGTAACTTTACAAAGCTACGAGATTACTTTTTGTATGCAAAGAAAACAGAAATAACGACTTTATTCAACAATTTGTCTCCTCCGCGTCGCCTAGCGCCATTTTGGAGAGTATCCACTGAACGTAAACAGTGTATGCTGTTTTGTGTCAGCTGCACCACGCGGATACGCTGTTTACATTCAAATCAAAGCGCAAACGACAGAAAACGTATCCGCGTGGCACACACAGACAGAGGGAATGCAGGAATTTGGCAACATCGCCCCCTCATACAAACTCCAGCACGTTTTATTTCTTAAAACTGCAAGTGTGGATTATTATAATCTGATTTTAAAAAGACACTCTGCCATACTAGCACTTTAAGCCAACTAATCGTTAAAATAATAAAAACAACAACCATACGAGATGCTTCAGGATATTGTATCAATGTTTAATAATGCATTAATGATTCATAAATCATATATGATCCACAATAAATATTATTTAATGTTTTATCTAAATAAATACAGTTTATGTTTTTCTATAGGCTGTATAATAACGTGAAAACAACTTTCATCATGTCGAGATCACAAGATAATTAAGTCGTGATCACGAGAAAACAAGAAAGCAAAATATTAACAATCCATGGCCTCTTAAGACTTCCATACATATTTGTTCAATGCA
>NC_081165.1:7889015-7927159 GCF_012432095.1 Onychostoma macrolepis | reverse complement strand
TGGAACCTGTTGGTTTTTGACTGGCAGTGCTCTGCAAAGAGGATCCCACGTCACAACCTTCTCTTTGGCAGCGTGTCTAGAAAGGGTGTGCTACAATGGCCTCCTTTAACCGTGCCCCAATCGCACGCCGCTGTCCAGTAAGACTAGCACTGTGTCTGCGCATTTTGAAGTCTGCTTCTCGCCGATCTTAGTTCCTCGCCTTCAATTTAAACTTGGTCGATCACTTAACTCGGTGGCTTAGAGCTTGCGCTGAAAAGAGGTGTTTTTGAGATTCCTCAGATGGCCCGCTGCAGGGCAGCCGTCTGAGGTTCACTCAATCCTTGACATTTTTCTCAACATTGGTTTGGGATGGCTACCTAGCCAGTGGAGATATGGCAGAGAGGAGTTTCTCGGAAATCTTCACGGCCCTGTGAGCCTTCTTTCTACATTTACTAGCTAGGGGGTGTTCAGTGGCTCGTTGGTCTAGGGGTATGATTCTCGCTTAGGGTGCGAGAGGTCCCGGTTCAAATCCCGGACGAGCCCGCCTCTCTCTTTGGAGACTCTTTTCTTGAGCAGTATCCTTCCATTCTGCCTTCCTTGGCCAATCGCACGCCGCTGTCCAGTAAGACTAGCACTGTGTCTGAGCGTTTTCAAGCCTGCGTCTCGCCGATCTTAGTTCCTCGTCTTCCATGTAAACTTGGTCGACTGCTTAACTCGGTGGCTTAGAGCTTGCGCTGAAAAGAGGTGTTTTTGAGATTCCTCAGATGGCCCGCTGCAGGGCAGCCGTCTGAGGTTCACTCAATCCTTGACATTTTTCTCAACATTGGTATGGGATGGCAGAAAGGAGTTTCTCGAAATCTTCACGGCCCTGTGAGCCTTCTTTCTGCATTTGCTAGTTTTAGGAGCGTTCCGTGGCTCGTTGGTCTAGGGGTATGATTCTCGCTTTGGTGCGAGAGGTCCCGGTTGAAATCCCGGACGAGCCCACCTGCACCTTTGAGGAGTGGCCATTAACTCTGATTTATTTGGCTCATTTGCACAGCATTGTTAGGTACTTGTCTTTCAATGTTGACGTCTCGTCCTTCTACTTAGTCTCTCACCTACGACTTGCGTTGCTTTGAGCGGTTAGCTCAGTCAGTTAGAGATTGGCTCACCGAGGCGAAATAGCTCAGTTGGGAGGCGTTAGACTGAAGATCTAAAGATCCCGGTTTTCCGGCAGAGGGAGCAGGGAGACCTTTTGGAAAGCATTCTGATACTCGCGGGTTGGCTGCGTTTCTCAGAGCCTCCTTCTGAGTTCTACACTGCAAAAGAAGGAAGACGACCCTGTTTCTGCTTGGTTCCATGGTGTAACGGTTAGCACTCTGGACTTTGAATCCAGTGATCCGAGTTCAAATCTCGGTGGAACCTGCTGTCTTTTGACTGGCAGTGCTCAGCAGAGGAGCCTTCTCTGTGGCAGCGTGTCTTCAAAGGGTGTTCTACAGTGCCCTCTTTTAACCGTGCCCCAATCGCACGCCGCTGTCCAGTAAGACTAGCACTGTGTCTGAGCGTTTTCAAGCCTGCGTCTCGCCGATCTTAGTTCCTCGTCTGCACTTTAAACTCGGTCGATCACTTAACTCGGTGGCTTAGAGCTTGCGCTGAAAAGTGGTGTCATTTTGAGATGGCTCAGATGGGCAGCGCTGCAGGGTAGCCGCCTGCGGTTCACTCAAGCCTTGACATTTTTCTCAACATTGGTTTGGGATGGCTACCTAGCCAGTGGAGATATGGCAGAAAGGAGTTTCTCGAAATCTTCACGGCCCTGTGAGCCTTCTTTCTGCATTTGCTAGTTTTAGGAGCGTTCCGTGGCTCGTTGGTCTAGGGGTATGATTCTCGCTTAGGTGCGAGAGGTCCCGGGTTCAAATCCCGGACGAGCCCAACTGCAGCTTTGAGCAGCGGCAGTTCATTCTGGTTTCTTTGGCTCATTTGCACAGCATTGTTAGGTACTTGTCTTTCAATGTTGACGCCTCGTCCTTCTACTTGGTCTCTCACCCACGACTTATGCTATGCTTAGTGGTTACCTCGGTGGGTTAGAGATTTTCCAAACCAGGCTGAAATAGCTCAGTTGAGGCGTTAGATTGAAGATCTAAAGGTCCCTGGTTCTATCCGGGTTTCGGCACAGGGGCGTGGAGACCTTTTGGACAGCATACTGATACTGCTGGTCAGCTGCTTTTCTCAGTGCCTCCTTCTGAGTCATTTCTACACTGCAATCAGAAGGAAGACGACCAAGCTGCAGCTTGGTTCCATGGTGTAACGGTTAGCACTCTGGACTCTGAATCCAGCGATCCGAGTTCAAATCTCGTGGAACCTGCTGTCTTTTGACTGGCAGTGCTCAGCAGAGAGGAGCCTTCTCTGTGGCAGCGTGTCTAGAAAGGGTGTGCTACAGTGGCCTCCTTTAACCGTGCCACAATCGCACGCCGCCTTCAAGTTAGACTAGCACTGTGTCTGAGCGTTTTCAAGCCTGCGTCTCGCCGATCTTAGTTCCTCGTCTTCAATTTAAACTTGGTCGATCACTTAACTCGGTGGCTTAGAGCGCTTGCGCTGAAAAGTGGTGTCATTTTGAGATGGCTCAGATGGGCAGCGCTGCAGGGTAGCCGTCTGCGGTTCACTCAAGCCTTGACATTTTTCTCAACATTGGTATGGGATGGCAGAAAGGAGTTTCTAGGAAATCTTTACGGCCCTGTGAGCCTTCTTTCTGCATTTGCTAGTTTTAGGAGCGTTCCGTGGCTCGTTGGTCTAGGGGTATGATTCTCGCTTTGGGTGCGAGAGGTCCCGGGTTCAAATCCCGGACGAGCCCAACTGCAGCTTTGAGGAGCGACAGTTCATTCTGGTTTCTTTGGCTCATTTGCACAGCATAGTTAGGTACTTTTCTTTCAATGTTGACGTCTCGTCCTTCTACTTAGTCTCTCACCTACGGCTTGCGTTGCGTTGAGCGGTTAGCTCAGTCAGTTAGAGATTGGCTCACGAGGCGAAATAGCTCAGTTGGGAGAGCGTTAGACTGAAGATCTAAAGGTCCCTGGTTCTATCCCGGATTTCGGCACAGGGGAGCGTGGAGACCTTTTTGGAAAGCATTCTGATACTCGCGGGTTGGCTGCGTTTCTCAGTGCCTCCTTCTGAGTTCTACACTGCAAAAAGAAGGGAAGACGACCCTGTCTCTGCTTGGTTCCATGGTGTAACGGTTAGCACTCTGGACTCTGAATCCAGCGATCCGAGTTCAAATCTCGGTGGAACCTGTTGGTTTTTGACTGGCAGTGCTCAGCAGAGAGGAGCCTTCTCTGTGGCAGCGTGTCTTCAAAGGGTGTTCTACAGTGCCCTCTTTTAACCGTGCCCCAATCGCACGCCGCTGTCCAGTAAGACTAGAACTGTGTCTGCGCATTTTGAAGTCTGCTTCTCGCCGATCTTAGTTCCTCGTCTGCACTTTAAACTTGGTCGATCACTTAACTCGGTGGCTTAGAGCGCTTGCGCTGAAAAGAGGTGTTTTTTTGAGATTCCTCAGATGGCCCGCGCTGCAGGGCAGCCGTCTGAGGTTCACTCAATCCTTGACATTTTTCTCAACATTGGTTTGTTGATGGCTACCCAAGCCAGTGGAGATTTGGCAGAAAGGAGTTTCTAGGAAATCTTTACGGCCCTGTGAGCCTTCTTTCTGCATTTGCTAGTTTTAGGAGCGTTCCGTGGCTCGTTGGTCTAGGGGTATGATTCTCGCTTAGGTGCGAGAGGTCCCGGTTCAAATCCCGGACGAGCCCAACTGCAGCTTTGAGCAGCGGCAGTTCATTCTGGTTTCTTTGGCTCATTTGCACAGCATTGTTAGGTACTTGGCTTTGAATGTTGACGCCTCGTCCTTCTACTTAGTCTCTCACCTACGACTTGCGTTGCTTTGAGCGGTTAGCTCAGTCAGTTAGAGATTGGCTCACGAGGCGAAATAGCTCAGTTGGGAGAGCGTTAGACTGAAGATCTAAAGGTCCCTGGTTCTATCCCGGATTTCGGCACAGGGGAGCGTGGAGACCTTTTTGGAAAGCATTCTGATACTCGCGGGTTGGCTGCGTTTCTCAGAGCCTCCTTCTGAGTCATTTCTACACTGCAATCAGAAGGGAAGACGACCAAGCTGCAGCTTGGTTCCATGGTGTAACGGTTAGCACTCTGGACTTTGAATCCAGCGATCCGAGTTCAAATCTCGGTGGAACCTGTTGGTTTTTGACTGGCAGTGCTCAGCAGAGAGGAGCCTTCTCTGTGGCAGCGTGTCTTCAAAGGGTGTTCTACAGTGCCCTCTTTTAACCGTGCCCCAATCGCACGCCGCTGTCCAGTAAGACTAGCACTGTGTCTGCGCATTTTGAAGTCTGCTTCTCGCCGATCTTAGTTCCTCGTCTGCACTTTAAACTTGGTCGATCACTTAACTCGGTGGCTTAGAGCGCTTGCGCTGAAAAGAGGTGTTTTTTTGAGATTCCTCAGATGGCCCGCGCTGCAGGGCAGCCGTCTGAGGTTCACTCAATCCTTGACATTTTTCTCAACATTGGTTTGGGATGGCTACCCTAGCCAGTGAAGATATGGCAGAAAGGAGTTTTTCGGAAATCTTTACGGCCCTGTGAGCCTTCTTTCTACATTTACTAGCTAATGGAGCATTCTGTGGCTCGTTGGTCTAGGGGTATGATTCTCGCTTAGGGTGCGAGAGGTCCCGTGTTCAAATCACGGACGAGCCCTTTTCAGCGACTATTTTTTGGAACGGACTCTGTAAATCGAGGGCGGTGAAATAAATGGTTTGGGGGGAATACAGGCCTTTTGGGCTATGGCTTGTTGGTCTAGGGGTATGATTCTCGCTTAGGGTGCGAGAGGTCCCGGGTTGAAATCCCGGACGAGCCCGCCTCTCTCTTTGGATACTCTTTTCTTGAGCAGTATCCTTCCATTCTGCCTTCCTTGGCCAATCGCACGCCGCTGTCCAGTAAGACTAGCACTGTGTCTGAGCGTTTTCAAGCCTGCGTCTCGCCGATCTTAGTTCCTCTTCTTCAATTTAAACTTGGTCGATCACTTAACTCGGTGGCTTAGAGAGCTTGCGCTGAAAAGAGGTGTTTTTGAGATTCCTCAGATGGCCCGCTGCAGGGCAGCCGCCTGAGGTTCACTCAAGCCTTGACATTTTTCTCAACATTGGTTTGGGATGGCTACCTAGCCAGTGGAGATATGGCAGAAAGGAGTTTCTCGAAATCTTTACGGCCCTGTGAGCCTTCTTTCTACATTTACTAGCTAGGGGAGCATTCTGTGGCTCGTTGGTCTAGGGGTATGATTCTCGCTTAGGGTGCGAGAGGTCCCGGGTTCAAATCCCGGACGAGCCCTTTTCAGCGACTATTTTTTGGAACGGACTCTGTAAATCGAGGGCGGTGAAATAAATGGTTTGGGGGGAATACAGGCTTTTTTGGGCTATGGCTTGTTGGTCTAGGGGTATGATTCTCGCTTAGGGTGCGAGAGGTCCCGGGTTGAAATCCCGGACGAGCCCGCCTCTCTCTTTGGATACTCTTTTCTTGAGCAGTATCCTTCCATTCTGCCTTCCCTTGGCCAATCGCACGCCGCTGTCCAGTAAGACTAGCACTGTGTCTGAGCGTTTTCAAGCCTGCTTCTCGCCGATCTTAGTTCCTCTTCTTCAATTTAAACTTGGTCGATCACTTAACTCGGTGGCTTAGAGCTTGCGCTGAAAAGTGGTGTCATTTTGAGATGGCTCAGATGGGCAGCGCTGCAGGGTAGCCGTCTGCGGTTCACTCAAGCCTTGACATTTTTCTCAACATTGGTTTGGGATGGCTACCTAGCCAGTGGAGATTTGGCAGAAAGGAGTTTCTCGAAATCTTCACGGCCCTGTGAGCCTTCTTTCTACATTTACTAGCTAGGGGAGCATTCTGTGGCTCGTTGGTCTAGGGGTATGATTCTCGCTTAGGTGCGAGAGGTCCCGGTTGAAATCCCGGACGAGCCCACCTGCACCTTTGAGGAGTGGCCATTAACTCTGATTTATTTGGCTCATTTGCACAGCATAGTTAGGTACTTGTCTTTCAATGTTGACGTCTCGTCCTTCTACTTGGTCTCTCACCTCGACTTGCGTTGCTTTGAGCGGTTAGCTCAGTCAGTTAGAGATTGGCTCACGAGGCGAAATAGCTCAGTTGAGGCGTTAGATTGAAGATCTAAAGGTCCCTGGTTCTATCCCGGTTTCGCACAGGGGAGCGTGGAGACCTTTTGGACAGCATACTGATACTCGCGGGTTGGCTGCGTTTCTCAGAGCCTCCTTCTGAGTTCTACACTGCAATCAGAAGGAAGACGACCAAGCTGCAGCTTGGTTCCATGGTGTAACGGTTAGCACTCTGGACTTTGAATCCAGTGATCCGAGTTCAAATCTCGTGGAACCTGCTGGCTTTTGACTGGCAGTGCTCAGCAGAGGAGCCTTCTGTGGCAGCGTGTCTAGAAAGGGTGTGCTACAATGGCCTCCTTTAACCGTGCCCCAATCGCACGCCGCTGTCCAGTAAGACTAGCACTGTGTCTGGCGTTTTCAAGCCTGCTTCTCGCCGATCTTAGTTCCTCGTCTGCACTTTAAACTTGGTCGACTGCTTAACTCGGTGGCTTAGAGAGCTTGCGCTGAAAAGAGGTGTCGTTTTGAGATGGCTCAGATGGGCAGCGCTGCAGGGTAGCCGTCTGCGGTTCACTCAAGCCTTGACATTTTTCTCAACATTGGTATGGGATGGCAGAAAGGAGTTTCTCGGAAATCTTTACGGCCCTGTGAGACTTCTTTCTACATTTACTAGCTAGGGGAGCATTCAGTGGCTCGTTGGTCTAGGGGTATGATTCTCGCTTTGGGTGCGAGAGGTCCCGGGTTCAAATCCCGGACGAGCCCTTTTCAGCGACTATTTTTGGAGCGGACTCTGTAAATCGAGGCGGTGAAATAAATGGTTTGGGGGAATACAGGCTTTTTGGGCTATGGCTCGTTGGTCTAGGGGTATGATTCTCGCTTAGGTGCGAGAGGTCCGGGTTCAAATCCCGGACGAGCCCACCTGCACCTTTGAAACCGCTGTCTTTGAGGAGTGGCCATTAACTCTGATTTATTTGGCTCATTTGCACAGCATAGTTAGGTACTTGTCTTTGAATGTTGACGCCTCGTCCTTCTACTTAGTCTCTCACCCACGGCTTATGCTATGCTTAGTGGTTACCTCGGTGGGTTAGAGATTTTCCAAACCAGGCTGAAATAGCTCAGTTGAGAGCGTTAGACTGAAGATCTAAAGGTCCCTGGTTCTATCCCGGATTTCGGCACAGGGGAGCGTGGAGACCTTTTTGGAAAGCATTCTGATACTCGCGGGTTGGCTGCGTTTCTCAGAGCCTCCTTCTGAGTCATTTCTACACTGCAATCAGAAGGGAAGACGACCAAGCTGCAGCTTGGTTCCATGGTGTAACGGTTAGCACTCTGGACTTTGAATCCAGCGATCCGAGTTCAAATCTCGGTGGAACCTGTTGGTTTTGACTGGCAGTGCTCAGCAGAGGAGCCTTCTCTGTGGCAGCGTGTCTTCAAAGGGTGTTCTACAGTGCCCTCTTTTAACCGTGCCCCAATCGCACGCCGCTGTCCAGTAAGACTAGCACTGTGTCTGCGCATTTTGAAGTCTGCTTCTCGCCGATCTTAGTTCCTCGTCTGCACTTTAAACTTGGTCGATCACTTAACTCGGTGGCTTAGAGCGCTTGCGCTGAAAAGAGGTGTTTTTTTGAGATTCCTCAGATGGCCCGCTGCAGGGCAGCCGTCTGAGTTCACTCAATCCTTGACATTTTTCTCAACATTGGTATGGGATGGCAGAAAGGAGTTTCTCGAAATCTTCACGGCCCTGTGAGCCTTCTTTCTACATTTACTAGCTAATGGAGCATTCTGTGGCTCGTTGGTCTGGGGTATGATTCTCGCTTGGTGCGAGAGGTCCGGGTTCAAATCCCGGACGAGCCCGCCTCTCTCTTTGGATACTCTTTTCTTGAGCAGTATCCATCCATTCTGCCTTCCTTGGCCAATCGCACGCCGCTGTCCAGTAAGACTAGCACTGTGTCTGAGCGTTTTCAAGCCTGCTTCTCGCCGATCTTAGTTCCTCGCCTGCACTTTAAACTTGGTCGACTGCTTAACTCGGTGGCTTAGAGCTTGCGCTGAAAAGTGGTGTCATTTTGAGATGGCTCAGATGGGCAGCGCTGCAGGGTAGCCGCCTGCGGTTCACTCAAGCCTCGTGTCCTTTGTCTAGACATTTTTCTTAACATTGGTTTGTTGATGGCTACCCAAGCAAGTGGAGATATGGCAGAAAGGAGTTTCTCGAAATCTTCACGGCCCTGTGAGACTTCTTTCTACATTTACTAGCTAGGGGAGCATTCAGTGGCTCGTTGGTCTAGGGGTATGATTCTCGCTTTGGTGCGAGAGGTCCCGGTTCAAATCCCGGACGAGCCCGCCTCTCTCTTTGGATACTCTTTTCTTGAGCAGTATCCATCCATTCTGCCTTCCTTGGCCAATCGCACGCCGCTGTCCAGTAAGACTAGCACTGTGTCTGCGCATTTTGAAGCCTGCTTCTCGCCGATCTTAGTTCCTCGTCTGCACTTTAAACTTGGTCGACCACTTAACTCTGTGGTTTAGAGCGCTTGCGCTGAAAAGTGGTGTCATTTTGAGATGGCTCAGATGGGCAGCGCTGCAGGGTAGCCGTCTGCGGTTCACTCAAGCCTTGACATTTTTCTCAACATTGGTTTGTTGATGGCTACCCAAGCCAGTGGAGATTTGGCAGAAAGGAGTTTCTCGAAATCTTCACGGCCCTGTGAGCCTTCTTTCTACATTTACTAGCTAATGGAGCATTCTGTGGCTCGTTGGTCTGGGGTATGATTCTCGCTTAGGGTGCGAGAGGTCCCGGGTTCAAATCCCGGACGAGCCCACCTGCACCTTTGAGGAGTGGCCATTAACTCTGATTTATTTGGCTCATTTGCACAGCATTGTTAGGTACTTGGCTTTGAATGTTGACGCCTCGTCCTTCTACTTAGTCTCTCACCTACGACTTGCGTTGCGTTTAGTGGTTACCTCGGTGGGTTAGAGATTTTCCAAACCAGGCTGAAATAGCTCAGTTGAGGCGTTAGATTGAAGATCTAAAGATCCCGGTTTTCCGGCAGAGGGGAGCAGGGAGACCTTTTGGACAGCATACTGATACTCGCGGGTTGGCTGCGTTTCTCAGAGCCTCCTTCTGAGTTCTACACTGCAATCAGAAGGAAGACGACCCTGTCTCTGCTTGGTTCCATGGTGTAACGGTTAGCACTCTGGACTTTGAATCCAGCGATCCGAGTTCAAATCTCGTGGAACCTGCTGTCTTTTGACTGGCAGTGCTCAGCAGAGAGGAGCCTTCTGTGGCAGCGTGTCTTCAAAGGGTGTGCTACAGTGGCCTCCTTTAACCGTGCCCCAATCGCACGCCGCTGTCCAGTAAGACTAGCACTGTGTCTGCGCATTTTGAAGCCTGCTTCTCGCCGATCTTAGTTCCTCTTCTTCAATTTAAACTTGGTCGACTGCTTAACTCGGTGGCTTAGAGCTTGCGCTGAAAAGAGGTGTTTTTGAGATTCCTCAGATGGCCCGCGCTGCAGGGCAGCCGCCTGAGGTTCACTCAAGCCTTGACATTTTTCTCAACATTGGTATGGGATGGCAGAAAGGAGTTTCTCGAAATCTTCACGGCCCTGTGAGCCTTCTTTCTACATTTACTAGCTAGGGGAGCATTCTGTGGCTCGTTGGTCTGGGGTATGATTCTCGCTTGGTGCGAGAGGTCCCGGTTCAAATCCCGGACGAGCCCGCCTCTCTCTTTGGATACTCTTTTCTTGAGCAGTATCCATCCATTCTGCCTTCCTTGGCCAATCGCACGCCGCTGTCCAGTAAGACTAGCACTGTGTCTGCGCATTTTGAAGTCTGCTTCTCGCCGATCTTAGTTCCTCGTCTGCACTTTAAACTTGGTCGATCACTTAACTCGGTGGCTTAGAGCGCTTGCGCTGAAAAGAGGTGTTTTTTTGAGATTCCTCAGATGGCCCGCGCTGCAGGGCAGCCGTCTGAGGTTCACTCAATCCTTGACATTTTTCTCAACATTGGTATGGGATGGCAGAAAGGAGTTTCTAGGAAATCTTTACGGCCCTGTGAGCCTTCTTTCTACATTTACTAGCTAGGGGAGCATTCTGTGGCTCGTTGGTCTAGGGGTATGATTCTCGCTTAGGGTGCGAGAGGTCCCGGGTTCAAATCCCGGACGAGCCCTTTTCAGCGACTATTTTTTGGAACGGACTCTGTAAATCGAGGGCGGTGAAATAAATGGTTTGGGGGGAATACAGGCTTTTTTGGGCTATGGCTTGTTGGTCTAGGGGTATGATTCTCGCTTAGGGTGCGAGAGGTCCCGGGTTGAAATCCCGGACGAGCCCGCCTCTCTCTTTGGATACTCTTTTCTTGAGCAGTATCCTTCCATTCTGCCTTCCCTTGGCCAATCGCACGCCGCCCTCAAGTAAAACTAGCAGTGTGTCTGCACGTTTTCAAGCCTGCTTCTCGCCGATCTTAGTTCCTCTTCTTCAATTTAAACTTGGTCGACTGCTTAACTCGGTGGCTTAGAGAGCTTGCGCTGAAAAGTGGTGTCATTTTTGAGATGGCTCAGATGGGCAGCGCTGCAGGGTAGCCGTCTGCGGTTCACTCAAGCCTCGTGTCCTTTGTCTAGACATTTTTCTTAACATTGGTTTGTTGATGGCTACCCAAGCAAGTGGAGATATGGCAGAGAGGAGTTTCTCGGAAATCTTCACGGCCCTGTGAGCCTTCTTTCTGCATTTACTAGCTAGGGGAGCATTCTGTGGCTCGTTGGTCTAGGGGTATGATTCTCGCTTTGGTGCGAGAGGTCCCGGTTGAAATCCCGGACGAGCCCTTTTCAGCGACTATTTTTGGAGCGGACTCTGTAAATCGAGGCGGTGAAATAAATGGTTTGGGGGAATACAGGCCTTTTGGGCTATGGCTCGTTGGTCTGGGGTATGATTCTCGCTAGGTGCGAGAGGTCCCGGGTTCAAATCCCGGACGAGCCCACCTGCACCTTTGAGGAGTGGCCATTAACTCTGATTTATTTGGCTCATTTGCACAGCATTGTTAGGTACTTGGCTTTGAATGTTGACGTCTCGTCCTTCTACTTGGTCTCTCACCTACGACTTGCGTTGCTTTGAGCGGTTAGCTCAGTCAGTTAGAGATTGGCTCACCGAGGCCGAAATAGCTCAGTTGAGAGCGTTAGATTGAAGATCTAAAGATCCCGGTTTTCCGGCAGAGGGGAGCAGGGAGACCTTTTTGGACAGCATACTGATACTCGCGGGTCAGCTGCTTTTCTCAGTGCCTCCTTCTGAGTTCTACACTGCAAAAAGAAGGGAAGACGACCCTGTCTCTGCTTGGTTCCATGGTGTAACGGTTAGCACTCTGGACTCTGAATCCAGCGATCCGAGTTCAAATCTCGGTGGAACCTGTTGGTTTTTGACTGGCAGTGCTCAGCAGAGAGGAGCCTTCTCTGTGGCAGCGTGTCTTCAAAGGGTGTTCTACAGTGCCCTCTTTTAACCGTGCCCCAATCGCACGCCGCTGTCCAGTAAGACTAGCACTGTGTCTGAGCGTTTTCAAGCCTGCGTCTCGCCGATCTTAGTTCCTCGTCTGCACTTTAAACTTGGTCGACTGCTTAACTCGGTGGCTTAGAGCTTGCGCTGAAAAGAGGTGTTTTTGAGATTCCTCAGATGGCCCGCTGCAGGGCAGCCGTCTGAGGTTCACTCAATCCTTGACATTTTTCTCAACATTGGTATGGGATGGCAGAAAGGAGTTTCTCGGAAATCTTTACGGCCCTGTGAGCCTTCTTTCTACATTTACTAGCTAGGGGAGCATTCAGTGGCTCGTTGGTCTAGGGGTATGATTCTCGCTTTGGGTGCGAGAGGTCCCGGGTTCAAATCCCGGACGAGCCCACCTGCACCTTTGAGGAGTGGCCATTAACTCTGATTTATTTGGCTCATTTGCACAGCATTGTTAGGTACTTGGCTTTGAATGTTGACGTCTCGTCCTTCTACTTGGTCTCTCACCTACGACTTGCGTTGCTTTGAGCGGTTAGCTCAGTCAGTTAGAGATTGGCTCACCGAGGCCGAAATAGCTCAGTTGAGAGCGTTAGATTGAAGATCTAAAGATCCCGGTTTTCCGGCAGAGGGGAGCAGGGAGACCTTTTTGGACAGCATACTGATACTCGCGGGTCAGCTGCTTTTCTCAGTGCCTCCTTCTGAGTTCTACACTGCAAAAAGAAGGGAAGACGACCCTGTCTCTGCTTGGTTCCATGGTGTAACGGTTAGCACTCTGGACTCTGAATCCAGCGATCCGAGTTCAAATCTCGGTGGAACCTGCTGTCTTTTGACTGGCAGTGCTCTGCAAAGAGGATCCCACGTCACAACCTTCTCTGTGGCAGCGTGTCTAGAAAGGGTGTGCTACAGTGGCCTCCTTTAACCGTGCCACAATCGCACGCCGCCTTCAAGTTAGACTAGCACTGTGTCTGAGCGTTTTCAAGCCTGCGTCTCGCCGATCTTAGTTCCTCGTCTTCCATGTAAACTTGGTCGACTGCTTAACTCGGTGGCTTAGAGAGCTTGCGCTGAAAAGTGGTGTCATTTTGAGATGGCTCAGATGGGCAGCGCTGCAGGGTAGCCGCCTGCGGTTCACTCAAGCCTCGTGTCCTTTGTCTAGACATTTTTCTTAACATTGGTTTGTTGATGGCTACCCAAGCAAGTGGAGATATGGCAGAGAGGAGTTTCTCGGAAATCTTCACGGCCCTGTGAGCCTTCTTTCTACATTTACTAGCTAATGGAGCATTCTGTGGCTCGTTGGTCTAGGGGTATGATTCTCGCTTTGGTGCGAGAGGTCCCGGTTCAAATCCCGGACGAGCCCGCCTCTCTCTTTGGATACTCTTTTCTTGAGCAGTATCCATCCATTCTGCCTTCCTTGGCCAATCGCACGCCGCTGTCCAGTAAGACTAGCACTGTGTCTGCGCATTTTGAAGTCTGCTTCTCGCCGATCTTAGTTCCTCGTCTGCACTTTAAACTTGGTCGACTGCTTAACTCGGTGGCTTAGAGCTTGCGCTGAAAAGAGGTGTTTTTGAGATGGCTCAGATGGGCAGCGCTGCAGGGTAGCCGCTCATGGTTCACTCAAGCCTTGACATTTTTCTCAACATTGGTTTGGGATGGCTACCTAGCCAGTGGAGATATGGCAGAGAGGAGTTTCTCGGAAATCTTCACGGCCCTGTGAGACTTCTTTCTACATTTACTAGCTAGGGGAGCATTCAGTGGCTCGTTGGTCTGGGGTATGATTCTCGCTAGGTGCGAGAGGTCCCGGTTGAAATCCCGGACGAGCCCAACTGCAGCTTTGAGCAGCGGCAGTTCATTCTGGTTTCTTTGGCTCATTTGCACAGCATAGTTAGGTACTTTTCTTTCAATGTTGACGCCTCGCCCTTCTACTTGGTCTCTCACCCACGGCTTATGCTATGCTTAGTGGTTACCTCGGTGGGTTAGAGATTTTCCAAACCAGGCTGAAATAGCTCAGTTGGGAGAGCGTTAGACTGAAGATCTAAAGGTCCCTGGTTCTATCCCGGTTTCGCACAGGGGAGCGTGGAGACCTTTTGGACAGCATACTGATACTGCTGGTCAGCTGCTTTTCTCAGTGCCTCCTTCTGAGTTCTACACTGCAATCAGAAGGAAGACGACCCTGTTTCAGCTTGGTTCCGTGGTGTAACGGTTAGCACTCTGGACTTTGAATCCAGTGATCCGAGTTCAAATCTCGTGGAACCTGCTGGCTTTTGACTGGCAGTGCTCAGCAGAGGAGCCTTCTGTGGCAGCGTGTCTTCAAAGGGTGTTCTACAGTGCCCTCTTTTAACCGTGCCCCAATCGCACGCCGCTGTCCAGTAAGACTAGCACTGTGTCTGCGCATTTTGAAGTCTGCTTCTCGCCGATCTTAGTTCCTCGTCTGCACTTTAAACTTGGTCGATCACTTAACTCGGTGGCTTAGAGCGCTTGCGCTGAAAAGAGGTGTTTTTGAGATTCCTCAGATGGCCCGCTGCAGGGCAGCCGTCTGAGGTTCACTCAATCCTTGACATTTTTCTCAACATTGGTATGGGATGGCAGAAAGGAGTTTCTAGGAAATCTTTACGGCCCTGTGAGCCTTCTTTCTACATTTACTAGCTAGGGGAGCATTCTGTGGCTCGTTGGTCTAGGGGTATGATTCTCGCTTAGGGTGCGAGAGGTCCCGGGTTGAAATCCCGGACGAGCCCACCTGCACCTTTGAAACCGCTGTCTTTGAGGAGTGGCCATTAACTCTGATTTATTTGGCTCATTTGCACAGCATTGTTAGGTACTTGGCTTTGAATGTTGACGTCTCGTCCTTCTACTTGGTCTCTCACCTACGACTTGCGTTGCTTTGAGCGGTTAGCTCAGTCAGTTAGAGATTGGCTCACCGAGGCCGAAATAGCTCAGTTGAGAGCGTTAGATTGAAGATCTAAAGATCCCGGTTTTCCGGCAGAGGGGAGCAGGGAGACCTTTTTGGACAGCATACTGATACTCGCGGGTCAGCTGCGTTTCTCAGAGCCTCCTTCTGAGTTCTACACTGCAAAAGAAGGAAGACGACCCTGTCTCTGCTTGGTTCCATGGTGTAACGGTTAGCACTCTGGACTCTGAATCCAGCGATCCGAGTTCAAATCTCGGTGGAACCTGTTGGTTTTTGACTGGCAGTGCTCAGCAGAGAGGAGCCTTCTGTGGCAGCGTGTCTAGAAAGGGTGTGCTACAATGGCCTCCTTTAACCGTGCCCCAATCGCACGCCGCTGTCCAGTAAGACTAGCACTGTGTCTGCGCATTTTGAAGCCTGCTTCTCGCCGATCTTAGTTCCTCGCCTTCAATTTAAACTTGGTCGATCACTTAACTCGGTGGCTTAGAGCTTGCGCTGAAAAGTGGTGTCATTTTGAGATGGCTCAGATGGGCAGCGCTGCAGGGTAGCCGCTCATGGTTCACTCAAGCCTTGACATTTTTCTCAACATTGGTATGGGATGGCAGAAAGGAGTTTCTAGGAAATCTTTACGGCCCTGTGAGACTTCTTTCTACATTTACTAGCTAGGGGTGTTCAGTGGCTCGTTGGTCTAGGGGTATGATTCTCGCTGGTGCGAGAGGTCCCGGTTCAAATCCCGGACGAGCCCACCTGCACCTTTGAGGAGTGGCCATTAACTCTGATTTATTTGGCTCATTTGCACAGCATAGTTAGGTACTTGTCTTTGAATGTTGACGCCTCGTCCTTCTACTTGGTCTCTCACCTCGACTTGCGTTGCGTTTAGTGGTTACCTCGGTGGGTTAGAGATTTTCCAAACCAGGCTGAAATAGCTCAGTTGGGAGGCGTTAGACTGAAGATCTAAAGGTCCCTGGTTCTATCCCGGTTTCGCACAGGGGAGCGTGGAGACCTTTTGGACAGCATACTGATACTGCTGGTCAGCTGCTTTTCTCAGTGCCTCCTTCTGAGTTCTACACTGCAAAAGAAGGAAGACGACCAAGCTGCAGCTTGGTTCCATGGTGTAACGGTTAGCACTCTGGACTTTGAATCCAGCGATCCGAGTTCAAATCTCGTGGAACCTGCTGGCTTTTGACTGGCAGTGCTCGCAAAGAGGATCCCACGTCACAACCTTCTCTGTGGCAGCGTGTCTTCAAAGGGTGTTCTACAGTGCCCTCTTTTAACCGTGCCCCAATCGCACGCCGCTGTCCAGTAAGACTAGCACTGTGTCTGAGCGTTTTCAAGCCTGCGTCTCGCCGATCTTAGTTCCTCGCCTTCAATTTAAACTTGGTCGACTGCTTAACTCGGTGGCTTAGAGCTTGCGCTGAAAAGTGGTGTCATTTTGAGATGGCTCAGATGGGCAGCGCTGCAGGGTAGCCGCTCATGGTTCACTCAAGCCTTGACATTTTTCTCAACATTGGTTTGGGATGGCTACCTAGCCAGTGGAGATTTGGCAGAAAGGAGTTTCTCGAAATCTTCACGGCCCTGTGAGCCTTCTTTCTACATTTACTAGCTAGGGGAGCATTCAGTGGCTCGTTGGTCTAGGGGTATGATTCTCGCTTTGGTGCGAGAGGTCCCGGTTGAAATCCCGGACGAGCCCTTTTCAGCGACTATTTTTGGAGCGGACTCTGTAAATCGAGGCGGTGAAATAAATGGTTTGGGGGAATACAGGCTTTTTGGGCTATGGCTTGTTGGTCTAGGGGTATGATTCTCGCTAGGTGCGAGAGGTCCCGGTTCAAATCCCGGACGAGCCCAACTGCAGCTTTGAGCAGCGGCAGTTCATTCTGATTTATTTGGCTCATTTGCACAGCATAGTTAGGTACTTTTCTTTCAATGTTGACGCCTCGTCCTTCTACTTGGTCTCTCACCTCGACTTGCGTTGCTTTGAGCGGTTAGCTCAGTCAGTTAGAGATTGGCTCACCGAGGCCGAAATAGCTCAGTTGAGAGCGTTAGATTGAAGATCTAAAGATCCCGGTTTTCCGGCAGAGGGGAGCAGGGAGACCTTTTTGGACAGCATACTGATACTCGCGGGTCAGCTGCTTTTCTCAGTGCCTCCTTCTGAGTTCTACACTGCAAAAAGAAGGGAAGACGACCAAGCTGCAGCTTGGTTCCATGGTGTAACGGTTAGCACTCTGGACTCTGAATCCAGCGATCCGAGTTCAAATCTCGGTGGAACCTGTTGGTTTTTGACTGGCAGTGCTCAGCAGAGAGGAGCCTTCTCTGTGGCAGCGTGTCTTCAAAGGGTGTTCTACAGTGCCCTCTTTTAACCGTGCCCCAATCGCACGCCGCTGTCCAGTAAGACTAGAACTGTGTCTGCGCATTTTGAAGTCTGCTTCTCGCCGATCTTAGTTCCTCGTCTGCACTTTAAACTTGGTCGATCACTTAACTCGGTGGCTTAGAGCGCTTGCGCTGAAAAGTGGTGTCATTTTGAGATGGCTCAGATGGGCAGCGCTGCAGGGTAGCCGTCTGCGGTTCACTCAAGCCTTGACATTTTTCTCAACATTGGTTTGGGATGGCTACCCTAGCCAGTGGAGATATGGCAGAGAGGAGTTTCTCGAAATCTTCACGGCCCTGTGAGACTTCTTTCTACATTTACTAGCTAGGGGAGCATTCTGTGGCTCGTTGGTCTAGGGGTATGATTCTCGCTTGGTGCGAGAGGTCCGGGTTCAAATCCCGGACGAGCCCACCTGCACCTTTGAGGAGTGGCCATTAACTCTGATTTATTTGGCTCATTTGCACAGCATAGTTAGGTACTTGTCTTTGAATGTTGACGTCTCGTCCTTCTACTTGGTCTCTCACCTCGACTTGCGTTGCTTTGAGCGGTTAGCTCAGTCAGTTAGAGATTGGCTCACGAGGCGAAATAGCTCAGTTGAGGCGTTAGATTGAAGATCTAAAGATCCCGGTTTTCCGGCAGAGGGGAGCAGGGAGACCTTTTGGAAACCATACTGATACTCGCGGGTTGGCTGCGTTTCTCAGAGCCTCCTTCTGAGTTCTACACTGCAAAAAGAAGGGAAGACGACCCTGTTTCTGCTTGGTTCCATGGTGTAACGGTTAGCACTCTGGACTCTGAATCCAGCGATCCGAGTTCAAATCTCGGTGGAACCTGCTGGCTTTTGACTGGCAGTGCTCGCAAAGAGGATCCCACGCCACAACCTTCTCTGTGGCAGCGTGTCTAGAAAGGGTGTTCTACAGTGCCCTCTTTTAACCGTGCCCCAATCGCACGCCGCTGTCCAGTAAGACTAGCACTGTGTCTGCGCATTTTGAAGTCTGCTTCTCGCCGATCTTAGTTCCTCGTCTGCACTTTAAACTTGGTCGATCACTTAACTCGGTGGCTTAGAGCGCTTGCGCTGAAAAGAGGTGTTTTTTTGAGATTCCTCAGATGGCCCGCGCTGCAGGGCAGCCGTCTGAGGTTCACTCAATCCTTGACATTTTTCTCAACATTGGTATGGGATGGCAGAAAGGAGTTTCTAGGAAATCTTTACGGCCCTGTGAGCCTTCTTTCTACATTTACTAGCTAGGGGAGCATTCTGTGGCTCGTTGGTCTAGGGGTATGATTCTCGCTTAGGGTGCGAGAGGTCCCGGGTTGAAATCCCGGACGAGCCCGCCTCTCTCTTTGGATACTCTTTTCTTGAGCAGTATCCTTCCATTCTGCCTTCCTTGGCCAATCGCACGCCGCTGTCCAGTAAGACTAGCACTGTGTCTGGCGTTTTCAAGCCTGCTTCTCGCCGATCTTAGTTCCTCGTCTGCACTTTAAACTTGGTCGATCACTTAACTCGGTGGCTTAGAGCGCTTGCGCTGAAAAGAGGTGTTTTTTTGAGATTCCTCAGATGGCCCGCGCTGCAGGGCAGCCGTCTGAGGTTCACTCAATCCTTGACATTTTTCTCAACATTGGTATGGGATGGCAGAAAGGAGTTTCTCGAAATCTTCACGGCCCTGTGAGCCTTCTTTCTACATTTACTAGCTAGGGGAGCATTCTGTGGCTCGTTGGTCTAGGGGTATGATTCTCGCTTAGGGTGCGAGAGGTCCCGGGTTGAAATCCCGGACGAGCCCGCCTCTCTCTTTGGATACTCTTTTCTTGAGCAGTATCCTTCCATTCTGCCTTCCCTTGGCCAATCGCACGCCGCCCTCAAGTAAAACTAGCAGTGTGTCTGCGTTTTCAAGCCTGCGTCTCGCCGATCTTAGTTCCTCGCCTGCACTTTAAACTCGGTCGATCACTTAACTCGGTGGCTTAGAGAGCTTGCGCTGAAAAGTGGTGTCATTTTTGAGATGGCTCAGATGGGCAGCGCTGCAGGGTAGCCGTCTGCGGTTCACTCAAGCCTCGTGTCCTTTGTCTAGACATTTTTCTTAACATTGGTTTGTTGATGGCTACCCAAGCAAGTGGAGATATGGCAGAGAGGAGTTTCTCGGAAATCTTCACGGCCCTGTGAGCCTTCTTTCTACATTTACTAGCTAATGGAGCATTCTGTGGCTCGTTGGTCTAGGGGTATGATTCTCGCTTTGGGTGCGAGAGGTCCCGGGTTCAAATCCCGGACGAGCCCACCTGCACCTTTGAGGAGTGGCCATTAACTCTGATTTATTTGGCTCATTTGCACAGCATTGTTAGGTACTTTTCTTTCAATGTTGACGTCTCGTCCTTCTACTTGGTCTCTCACCTCGACTTGCGTTGCTTTGAGCGGTTAGCTCAGTCAGTTAGAGATTGGCTCACGAGGCGAAATAGCTCAGTTGAGGCGTTAGATTGAAGATCTAAAGGTCCCTGGTTCTATCCCGGTTTCGCACAGGGGAGCGTGGAGACCTTTTTGGACAGCATACTGATACTCGCGGGTCAGCTGCTTTTCTCAGTGCCTCCTTCTGAGTTCTACACTGCAAAAAGAAGGGAAGACGACCCTGTCTCTGCTTGGTTCCATGGTGTAACGGTTAGCACTCTGGACTCTGAATCCAGCGATCCGAGTTCAAATCTCGTGGAACCTGCTGTCTTTTGACTGGCAGTGCTCGGCAAAGAGGATCCCACGCCACAACCTTCTCTGTGGCAGCGTGTCTTCAAAGGGTGTTCTACAGTGCCCTCTTTTAACCGTGCCCCAATCGCACGCCGCCTCAAGTAAAACTAGCAGTGTGTCTGCGTTTTCAAGCCTGCGTCTCGCCGATCTTAGTTCCTCGTCTGCACTTTAAACTTGGTCGATCACTTAACTCGGTGGCTTAGAGCGCTTGCGCTGAAAAGAGGTGTTTTTTTGAGATTCCTCAGATGGCCCGCGCTGCAGGGCAGCCGTCTGAGGTTCACTCAATCCTTGACATTTTTCTCAACATTGGTATGGGATGGCAGAAAGGAGTTTCTCGAAATCTTCACGGCCCTGTGAGACTTCTTTCTACATTTACTAGCTAGGGGAGCATTCAGTGGCTCGTTGGTCTAGGGGTATGATTCTCGCTTGGTGCGAGAGGTCCGGGTTCAAATCCCGGACGAGCCCAACTGCAGCTTTGAGCAGCGGCAGTTCATTCTGGTTTCTTTGGCTCATTTGCACAGCATTGTTAGGTACTTGGCTTTGAATGTTGACGCCTCGTCCTTCTACTTGGTCTCTCACCTCGACTTGCGTTGCTTTGAGCGGTTAGCTCAGTCAGTTAGAGATTGGCTCACGAGGCGAAATAGCTCAGTTGAGAGCGTTAGATTGAAGATCTAAAGGTCCCTGGTTCTATCCCGGTTTCGCACAGGGGAGCGTGGAGACCTTTTGGACAGCATACTGATACTCGCGGGTTGGCTGCTTTTCTCAGTGCCTCCTTCTGAGTCATTTCTACACTGCAAAAGAAGGAAGACGACCAAGCTGCAGCTTGGTTCCATGGTGTAACGGTTAGCACTCTGGACTTTGAATCCAGTGATCCGAGTTCAAATCTCGTGGAACCTGCTGTCTTTTGACTGGCAGTGCTCTGCAAAGAGGATCCCACGCCACAACCTTCTCTTTGGCAGCGTGTCTAGAAAGGGTGTGCTACAGTGGCCTCCTTTAACCGTGCCCCAATCGCACGCCGCTGTCCAGTAAGACTAGCACTGTGTCTGCGCATTTTGAAGCCTGCTTCTCGCCGATCTTAGTTCCTCGTCTTCAATTTAAACTTGGTCGACTGCTTAACTCGGTGGCTTAGAGCGCTTGCGCTGAAAAGTGGTGTCATTTTGAGATGGCTCAGATGGGCAGCGCTGCAGGGTAGCCGCTCATGGTTCACTCAAGCCTTGACATTTTTCTCAACATTGGTTTGGGATGGCTACCCTAGCCAGTGGAGATATGGCAGAGAGGAGTTTCTCGGAAATCTTTACGGCCCTGTGAGACTTCTTTCTACATTTACTAGCTAGGGGAGCATTCTGTGGCTCGTTGGTCTAGGGGTATGATTCTCGCTAGGTGCGAGAGGTCCGGGTTCAAATCCCGGACGAGCCCACCTGCACCTTTGAGGAGTGGCCATTAACTCTGATTTATTTGGCTCATTTGCACAGCATAGTTAGGTACTTTTCTTTCAATGTTGACGCCTCGTCCTTCTACTTGGTCTCTCACCTACGACTTGCGTTGCTTTGAGCGGTTAGCTCAGTCAGTTAGAGATTGGCTCACCGAGGCCGAAATAGCTCAGTTGAGGCGTTAGATTGAAGATCTAAAGATCCCGGTTTTCCGGCAGAGGGGAGCAGGGAGACCTTTTGGAAACCATACTGATACTCGCGGGTTGGCTGCTTTTCTCAGTGCCTCCTTCTGAGTTCTACACTGCAAAAGAAGGAAGACGACCAAGCTGCAGCTTGGTTCCGTGGTGTAACGGTTAGCACTCTGGACTCTGAATCCAGCGATCCGAGTTCAAATCTCGGTGGAACCTGCTGTCTTTTGACTGGCAGTGCTCTGCAAAGAGGATCCCACGTCACAACCTTCTCTTTGGCAGCGTGTCTTCAAAGGGTGTTCTACAGTGCCCTCTTTTAACCGTGCCCCAATCGCACGCCGCCTCAAGTAAAACTAGCAGT
Source organism: Onychostoma macrolepis (assembly GCF_012432095.1). Taxonomy (NCBI): domain Eukaryota; kingdom Metazoa; phylum Chordata; class Actinopteri; order Cypriniformes; family Cyprinidae; genus Onychostoma; species Onychostoma macrolepis. Next base: position 7,905,626 of record NC_081165.1, on the reverse strand, counting down.
GTGTCTGCACGTTTTCAAGCCTGCTTCTCGCCGATCTTAGTTCCTCGCCTTCAATTTAAACTTGGTCGACTGCTTAACTCGGTGGCTTAGAGCTTGCGCTGAAAAGAGGTGTTTTTTGAGATTCCTCAGATGGCCCGCTGCAGGGCAGCCGTCTGAGTTCACTCAATCCTTGACATTTTTCTCAACATTGGTTTGGGATGGCTACCTAGCCAGTGGAGATTTGGCAGAAAGGAGTTTCTCGGAAATCTTTACGGCCCTGTGAGCCTTCTTTCTACATTTACTAGCTAGGGGAGCATTCAGTGGCTCGTTGGTCTAGGGGTATGATTCTCGCTTGGTGCGAGAGGTCCCGTGTTCAAATCACGGACGAGCCCTTTTCAGCGACTATTTTTGGAGCGGACTCTGTAAATCGAGGCGGTGAAATAAATGGTTTGGGGGAATACAGGCTTTTTGGGCTATGGCTCGTTGGTCTAGGGGTATGATTCTCGCTTGGTGCGAGAGGTCCCGGTTGAAATCCCGGACGAGCCCTTTTCAGCGACTATTTTTGGAGCGGACTCTGTAAATCGAGGCGGTGAAATAAATGGTTTGGGGGAATACAGGCTTTTTGGGCTATGGCTCGTTGGTCTGGGGTATGATTCTCGCTTAGGTGCGAGAGGTCCCGGTTCAAATCCCGGACGAGCCCGCCTCTCTCTTTGGATACTCTTTTCTTGAGCAGTATCCTTCCATTCTGCCTTCCTTGGCCAATCGCACGCCGCTGTCCAGTAAGACTAGCACTGTGTCTGCGCATTTTGAAGTCTGCTTCTCGCCGATCTTAGTTCCTCGTCTTCAATTTAAACTTGGTCGATCACTTAACTCGGTGGCTTAGAGCTTGCGCTGAAAAGTGGTGTCATTTTGAGATGGCTCAGATGGGCAGCGCTGCAGGGTAGCCGCTCATGGTTCACTCAAGCCTTGACATTTTTCTCAACATTGGTATGGGATGGCAGAAAGGAGTTTCTCGAAATCTTCACGGCCCTGTGAGCCTTCTTTCTACATTTACTAGCTAGGGGAGCATTCTGTGGCTCGTTGGTCTAGGGGTATGATTCTCGCTTAGGTGCGAGAGGTCCCGGTTGAAATCCCGGACGAGCCCAACTGCAGCTTTGAGGAGCGGCAGTTCATTCTGGTTTCTTTGGCTCATTTGCACAGCATTGTTAGGTACTTGGCTTTGAATGTTGACGTCTCGTCCTTCTACTTGGTCTCTCACCTCGACTTGCGTTGCGTTTAGTGGTTACCTCGGTGGGTTAGAGATTTTCCAAACCAGGCTGAAATAGCTCAGTTGGGAGAGCGTTAGACTGAAGATCTAAAGGTCCCTGGTTCTATCCCGGTTTCGCACAGGGGAGCGTGGAGACCTTTTGGACAGCATACTGATACTCGCGGGTCAGCTGCTTTTCTCAGTGCCTCCTTCTGAGTTCTACACTGCAATCAGAAGGAAGACGACCCTGTTTCTGCTTGGTTCCATGGTGTAACGGTTAGCACTCTGGACTCTGAATCCAGCGATCCGAGTTCAAATCTCGGTGGAACCTGCTGTCTTTTGACTGGCAGTGCTCAGCAGAGAGGAGCCTTCTGTGGCAGCGTGTCTAGAAAGGGTGTGCTACAGTGGCCTCCTTTAACCGTGCCCCAATCGCACGCCGCTGTCCAGTAAGACTAGCACTGTGTCTGGCGTTTTCAAGCCTGCTTCTCACGATCTTAGTTCCTCGTCTGCACTTTAAACTCGGTCGATCACTTAACTCGGTGGCTTAGAGAGCTTGCGCTGAAAAGTGGTGTCATTTTGAGATGGCTCAGATGGGCAGCGCTGCAGGGTAGCCGCTCATGGTTCACTCAAGCCTTGACATTTTTCTCAACATTGGTTTGGGATGGCTACCTAGCCAGTGGAGATTTGGCAGAAAGGAGTTTCTCGGAAATCTTTACGGCCCTGTGAGACTTCTTTCTACATTTACTAGCTAATGGAGCATTCTGTGGCTCGTTGGTCTAGGGGTATGATTCTCGCTTTGGTGCGAGAGGTCCCGGTTCAAATCCCGGACGAGCCCGCCTCTCTCTTTGGATACTCTTTTCTTGAGCAGTATCCATCCATTCTGCCTTCCTTGGCCAATCGCACGCCGCTGTCCAGTAAGACTAGCACTGTGTCTGCGCATTTTGAAGTCTGCTTCTCGCCGATCTTAGTTCCTCGTCTGCACTTTAAACTTGGTCGACTGCTTAACTCGGTGGCTTAGAGCTTGCGCTGAAAAGTGGTGTCATTTTGAGATGGCTCAGATGGGCAGCGCTGCAGGGTAGCCGCTCATGGTTCACTCAAGCCTTGACATTTTTCTCAACATTGGTTTGGGATGGCTACCTAGCCAGTGGAGATATGGCAGAGAGGAGTTTCTCGGAAATCTTCACGGCCCTGTGAGCCTTCTTTCTACATTTACTAGCTAGGGGAGCATTCTGTGGCTCGTTGGTCTGGGGTATGATTCTCGCTAGGGTGCGAGAGGTCCCGGTTGAAATCCCGGACGAGCCCAACTGCAGCTTTGAGGAGCGGCAGTTCATTCTGGTTTCTTTGGCTCATTTGCACAGCATAGTTAGGTACTTGTCTTTGAATGTTGACGCCTCGTCCTTCTACTTGGTCTCTCACCTCGACTTGCGTTGCGTTTAGTGGTTACCTCGGTGGGTTAGAGATTTTCCAAACCAGGCCGAAATAGCTCAGTTGAGAGAGCGTTAGACTGAAGATCTAAAGGTCCCTGGTTCTATCCCGGTTTCGCACAGGGGAGCGTGGAGACCTTTTGGACAGCATACTGATACTGCTGGTCAGCTGCTTTTCTCAGTGCCTCCTTCTGAGTTCTACACTGCAATCAGAAGGAAGACGACCCTGTCTCTGCTTGGTTCCATGGTGTAACGGTTAGCACTCTGGACTTTGAATCCAGCGATCCGAGTTCAAATCTCGTGGAACCTGCTGTCTTTTGACTGGCAGTGCTCAGCAGAGGAGCCTTCTGTGGCAGCGTGTCTTCAAAGGGTGTGCTACAGTGGCCTCCTTTAACCGTGCCCCAATCGCACGCCGCTGTCCAGTAAGACTAGCACTGTGTCTGCGCATTTTGAAGCCTGCTTCTCACGATCTTAGTTCCTCGTCTGCACTTTAAACTCGGTCGATCACTTAACTCGGTGGCTTAGAGAGCTTGCGCTGAAAAGTGGTGTCATTTTTGAGATGGCTCAGATGGGCAGCGCTGCAGGGTAGCCGCTCATGTTCACTCAAGCCTTGACATTTTTCTCAACATTGGTTTGTTGATGGCTACCCAAGCCAGTGGAGATATGGCAGAGAGGAGTTTCTCGGAAATCTTTACGGCCCTGTGAGCCTTCTTTCTACATTTACTAGCTAGGGGAGCATTCTGTGGCTCGTTGGTCTAGGGGTATGATTCTCGCTTGGTGCGAGAGGTCCCGGTTGAAATCCCGGACGAGCCCACCTGCACCTTTGAAACCGCTGTCTTTGAGGAGTGGCCATTAACTCTGATTTATTTGGCTCATTTGCACAGCATTGTTAGGTACTTGGCTTTGAATGTTGACGTCTCGTCCTTCTACTTGGTCTCTCACCTACGACTTGCGTTGCTTTGAGCGGTTAGCTCAGTCAGTTAGAGATTGGCTCACCGAGGCCGAAATAGCTCAGTTGAGAGCGTTAGATTGAAGATCTAAAGATCCCGGTTTTCCGGCAGAGGGGAGCAGGGAGACCTTTTGGAAACCATACTGATACTCGCGGGTTGGCTGCGTTTCTCAGAGCCTCCTTCTGAGTTCTACACTGCAAAAGAAGGGAAGACGACCAAGCTGCAGCTTGGTTCCATGGTGTAACGGTTAGCACTCTGGACTCTGAATCCAGCGATCCGAGTTCAAATCTCGGTGGAACCTGTTGGTTTTTGACTGGCAGTGCTCAGCAGAGAGGAGCCTTCTCTGTGGCAGCGTGTCTTCAAAGGGTGTTCTACAGTGCCCTCTTTTAACCGTGCCCCAATCGCACGCCGCTGTCCAGTAAGACTAGAACTGTGTCTGCGCATTTTGAAGTCTGCTTCTCGCCGATCTTAGTTCCTCGTCTGCACTTTAAACTTGGTCGATCACTTAACTCGGTGGCTTAGAGCTTGCGCTGAAAAGTGGTGTCATTTTTGAGATGGCTCACATGGGCCGCGCAGCAGGGTAGCCGTCTGCGGTTCACTCAAGCCTTGACATTTTTCCCAACATTGGTTTGGGATGGCTACCCTAGCCAGTGGAGATTTGGCAGAAAGGAGTTTCTCGAAATCTTCACGGCCCTGTGAGACTTCTTTCTACATTTACTAGCTAGGGGAGCATTCTGTGGCTCGTTGGTCTGGGGTATGATTCTCGCTAGGGTGCGAGAGGTCCCGGGTTCAAATCCCGGACGAGCCCAACTGCAGCTTTGAGGAGCGACAGTTCATTCTGGTTTCTTTGGCTCATTTGCACAGCATAGTTAGGTACTTTTCTTTCAATGTTGACGTCTCGTCCTTCTACTTAGTCTCTCACCTACGGCTTGCGTTGCGTTTAGTGGTTACCTCGGTGGGTTAGAGATTTTCCAAGCCAGGCCGAAATAGCTCAGTTGGGAGAGCGTTAGACTGAAGATCTAAAGGTCCCTGGTTCTATCCCGGATTTCGGCACAGGGGAGCGTGGAGACCTTTTTGGAAACCATACTGATACTCGCGGGTCAGCTGCTTTTCTCAGTGCCTCCTTCTGAGTTCTACACTGCAAAAAGAAGGGAAGACGACCCTGTCTCTGCTTGGTTCCATGGTGTAACGGTTAGCACTCTGGACTCTGAATCCAGCGATCCGAGTTCAAATCTCGTGGAACCTGCTGTCTTTTGACTGGCAGTGCTCAGCAGAGAGGAGCCTTCTCTGTGGCAGCGTGTCTTCAAAGGGTGTTCTACAGTGCCCTCTTTTAACCGTGCCCCAATCGCACGCCGCTGTCCAGTAAGACTAGCACTGTGTCTGCGCATTTTGAAGTCTGCTTCTCGCCGATCTTAGTTCCTCGTCTGCACTTTAAACTTGGTCGATCACTTAACTCGGTGGCTTAGAGCTTGCGCTGAAAAGTGGTGTCATTTTTGAGATGGCTCAGATGGGCAGCGCTGCAGGGTAGCCGTCTGCGGTTCACTCAAGCCTTGACATTTTTCTCAACATTGGTTTGGGATGGCTACCTAGCCAGTGGAGATTTGGCAGAAAGGAGTTTCTCGAAATCTTCACGGCCCTGTGAGACTTCTTTCTACATTTACTAGCTAGGGGAGCATTCTGTGGCTCGTTGGTCTGGGGTATGATTCTCGCTAGGTGCGAGAGGTCCCGGGTTCAAATCCCGGACGAGCCCAACTGCAGCTTTGAGCAGCGGCAGTTCATTCTGGTTTCTTTGGCTCATTTGCACAGCATAGTTAGGTACTTGTCTTTCAATGTTGACGTCTCGTCCTTCTACTTGGTCTCTCACCTCGACTTGCGTTGCGTTTAGTGGTTACCTCGGTGGGTTAGAGATTTTCCAAACCAGGCTGAAATAGCTCAGTTGAGAGAGCGTTAGACTGAAGATCTAAAGGTCCCTGGTTCTATCCCGGGTTTCGGCACAGGGGAGCGTGGAGACCTTTTGGACAGCATACTGATACTCGCGGGTCAGCTGCTTTTCTCAGTGCCTCCTTCTGAGTTCTACACTGCAAAAAGAAGGGAAGACGACCCTGTCTCTGCTTGGTTCCATGGTGTAACGGTTAGCACTCTGGACTCTGAATCCAGCGATCCGAGTTCAAATCTCGTGGAACCTGCTGTCTTTTGACTGGCAGTGCTCAGCAGAGAGGAGCCTTCTCTGTGGCAGCGTGTCTTCAAAGGGTGTTCTACAGTGCCCTCTTTTAACCGTGCCCCAATCGCACGCCGCTGTCCAGTAAGACTAGAACTGTGTCTGCGCATTTTGAAGTCTGCTTCTCGCCGATCTTAGTTCCTCGTCTGCACTTTAAACTTGGTCGATCACTTAACTCGGTGGCTTAGAGCGCTTGCGCTGAAAAGAGGTGTTTTTTTGAGATGGCTCAGATGGGCAGCGCTGCAGGGTAGCCGCCTGCGGTTCACTCAAGCCTTGACATTTTTCTCAACATTGGTATGGGATGGCAGAAAGGAGTTTCTCGAAATCTTCACGGCCCTGTGAGACTTCTTTCTACATTTACTAGCTAGGGGGTGTTCAGTGGCTCGTTGGTCTGGGGTATGATTCTCGCTAGGGTGCGAGAGGTCCCGGTTGAAATCCCGGACGAGCCCTTTTCAGCGACTATTTTTTGGAACGGACTCTGTAAATCGAGGGCGGTGAAATAAATGGTTTGGGGGGAATACAGGCTTTTTTGGGCTATGGCTTGTTGGTCTAGGGGTATGATTCTCGCTTAGGGTGCGAGAGGTCCCGGGTTGAAATCCCGGACGAGCCCACCTGCACCTTTGAAACCGCTGTCTTTGAGGAGTGGCCATTAACTCTGATTTATTTGGCTCATTTGCACAGCATTGTTAGGTACTTGGCTTTGAATGTTGACGTCTCGTCCTTCTACTTGGTCTCTCACCTACGACTTGCGTTGCTTTGAGCGGTTAGCTCAGTCAGTTAGAGATTGGCTCACGAGGCGAAATAGCTCAGTTGAGGCGTTAGATTGAAGATCTAAAGGTCCCTGGTTCTATCCCGGTTTCGCACAGGGGAGCGTGGAGACCTTTTGGAAACCATACTGATACTCGCGGGTCAGCTGCTTTTCTCAGTGCCTCCTTCTGAGTTCTACACTGCAAAAAGAAGGGAAGACGACCCTGTCTCTGCTTGGTTCCATGGTGTAACGGTTAGCACTCTGGACTCTGAATCCAGCGATCCGAGTTCAAATCTCGTGGAACCTGCTGTCTTTTGACTGGCAGTGCTCAGCAGAGGAGCCTTCTCTGTGGCAGCGTGTCTTCAAAGGGTGTGCTACAATGGCCTCCTTTAACCGTGCCCCAATCGCACGCCGCTGTCCAGTAAGACTAGCACTGTGTCTGAGCGTTTTCAAGCCTGCTTCTCGCCGATCTTAGTTCCTCGTCTGCACTTTAAACTTGGTCGACTGCTTAACTCGGTGGCTTAGAGCTTGCGCTGAAAAGAGGTGTTTTTGAGATTCCTCAGATGGCCCGCTGCAGGGCAGCCGTCTGAGGTTCACTCAAGCCTTGACATTTTTCTCAACATTGGTATGGGATGGCAGAAAGGAGTTTCTCGAAATCTTCACGGCCCTGTGAGCCTTCTTTCTACATTTACTAGCTAGGGGAGCATTCTGTGGCTCGTTGGTCTAGGGGTATGATTCTCGCTAGGGTGCGAGAGGTCCCGGTTGAAATCCCGGACGAGCCCAACTGCAGCTTTGAGGAGCGACAGTTCATTCTGGTTTCTTTGGCTCATTTGCACAGCATAGTTAGGTACTTTTCTTTCAATGTTGACGTCTCGTCCTTCTACTTGGTCTCTCACCTCGACTTGCGTTGCGTTTAGTGGTTACCTCGGTGGGTTAGAGATTTTCCAAACCAGGCTGAAATAGCTCAGTTGAGGCGTTAGATTGAAGATCTAAAGATCCCGGTTTTCCGGCAGAGGGGAGCAGGGAGACCTTTTGGAAAGCATTCTGATACTCGCGGGTTGGCTGCGTTTCTCAGAGCCTCCTTCTGAGTTCTACACTGCAAAAGAAGGAAGACGACCCTGTCTCTGCTTGGTTCCATGGTGTAACGGTTAGCACTCTGGACTTTGAATCCAGTGATCCGAGTTCAAATCTCGTGGAACCTGCTGGCTTTTGACTGGCAGTGCTCAGCAGAGAGGAGCCTTCTGTGGCAGCGTGTCTAGAAAGGGTGTGCTACAGTGGCCTCCTTTAACCGTGCCACAATCGCACGCCGCCTTCAAGTTAGACTAGCACTGTGTCTGGCGTTTTCAAGCCTGCTTCTCACGATCTTAGTTCCTCGTCTGCACTTTAAACTTGGTCGACCACTTAACTCTGTGGTTTAGGCGCTTGCGCTGAAAAGAGGTGTCGTTTTGAGATGGCTCACATGGGTCACAAGAGCAGGGTAGCCGCTCATGTTCACTCAAGCCTTGACATTTTTCTCAACATTGGTATGGGATGGCAGAAAGGAGTTTCTCGAAATCTTCACGGCCCTGTGAGCCTTCTTTCTACATTTACTAGCTAGGGGTGTTCAGTGGCTCGTTGGTCTGGGGTATGATTCTCGCTTTGGTGCGAGAGGTCCCGGTTGAAATCCCGGACGAGCCCACCTGCACCTTTGAGGAGTGGCCATTAACTCTGATTTATTTGGCTCATTTGCACAGCATTGTTAGGTACTTGTCTTTCAATGTTGACGTCTCGTCCTTCTACTTAGTCTCTCACCTACGACTTGCGTTGCTTTGAGCGGTTAGCTCAGTCAGTTAGAGATTGGCTCACCGAGGCGAAATAGCTCAGTTGAGGCGTTAGATTGAAGATCTAAAGATCCCGGTTTTCCGGCAGAGGGGAGCAGGGAGACCTTTTGGAAAGCATTCTGATACTCGCGGGTTGGCTGCGTTTCTCAGAGCCTCCTTCTGAGTCATTTCTACACTGCAAAAGAAGGAAGACGACCAAGCTGCAGCTTGGTTCCGTGGTGTAACGGTTAGCACTCTGGACTTTGAATCCAGCGATCCGAGTTCAAATCTCGGTGGAACCTGCTGTCTTTTGACTGGCAGTGCTCAGCAGAGGAGCCTTCTGTGGCAGCGTGTCTTCAAAGGGTGTGCTACAATGGCCTCCTTTAACCGTGCCACAATCGCACGCCGCTGTCCAGTAAGACTAGCACTGTGTCTGAGCGTTTTCAAGCCTGCTTCTCACGATCTTAGTTCCTCGTCTGCACTTTAAACTCGGTCGATCACTTAACTCGGTGGCTTAGAGCTTGCGCTGAAAAGTGGTGTCATTTTTGAGATGGCTCAGATGGGCAGCGCTGCAGGGTAGCCGCTCATGGTTCACTCAAGCCTTGACATTTTTCTCAACATTGGTATGGGATGGCAGAAAGGAGTTTCTCGGAAATCTTCACGGCCCTGTGAGCCTTCTTTCTACATTTACTAGCTAGGGGTGTTCAGTGGCTCGTTGGTCTAGGGGTATGATTCTCGCTTTGGGTGCGAGAGGTCCCGGGTTCAAATCCCGGACGAGCCCACCTGCACCTTTGAGGAGTGGCCATTAACTCTGATTTATTTGGCTCATTTGCACAGCATTGTTAGGTACTTGTCTTTCAATGTTGACGCCTCGCCCTTCTACTTAGTCTCTCACCCACGGCTTATGCTATGCTTAGTGGTTACCTCGGTGGGTTAGAGATTTTCCAAACCAGGCTGAAATAGCTCAGTTGAGAGCGTTAGATTGAAGATCTAAAGATCCCGGTTTTCCGGCAGAGGGGAGCAGGGAGACCTTTTTGGAAAGCATTCTGATACTCGCGGGTTGGCTGCTTTTCTCAGTGCCTCCTTCTGAGTCATTTCTACACTGCAAAAGAAGGAAGACGACCCTGTCTCTGCTTGGTTCCATGGTGTAACGGTTAGCACTCTGGACTCTGAATCCAGCGATCCGAGTTCAAATCTCGGTGGAACCTGTTGGTTTTTGACTGGCAGTGCTCAGCAGAGAGGAGCCTTCTGTGGCAGCGTGTCTAGAAAGGGTGTGCTACAGTGGCCTCCTTTAACCGTGCCACAATCGCACGCCGCCTTCAAGTTAGACTAGCACTGTGTCTGGCGTTTTCAAGCCTGCTTCTCACGATCTTAGTTCCTCGCCTTCAATTTAAACTTGGTCGACTGCTTAACTCGGTGGCTTAGGCGCTTGCGCTGAAAAGAGGTGTTTTTGAGATTCCTCAGATGGCCCGCGCTGCAGGGCAGCCGTCTGAGGTTCACTCAATCCTTGACATTTTTCTCAACATTGGTTTGGGATGGCTACCTAGCCAGTGGAGATATGGCAGAGAGGAGTTTCTCGAAATCTTCACGGCCCTGTGAGCCTTCTTTCTACATTTACTAGCTAGGGGTGTTCAGTGGCTCGTTGGTCTAGGGGTATGATTCTCGCTTGGTGCGAGAGGTCCCGGTTGAAATCCCGGACGAGCCCGCCTCTCTCTTTGGATACTCTTTTCTTGAGCAGTATCCTTCCATTCTGCCTTCCTTGGCCAATCGCACGCCGCCTCAAGTAAAACTAGCAGTGTGTCTGCACGTTTTCAAGCCTGCTTCTCACGATCTTAGTTCCTCGCCTGCACTTTAAACTCGGTCGATCACTTAACTCGGTGGCTTAGGCGCTTGCGCTGAAAAGTGGTGTCATTTTTGAGATGGCTCACATGGGTCACAAGAGCAGGGTAGCCGTCTGCGGTTCACTCAAGCCTTGACATTTTTCTCAACATTGGTATGGGATGGCAGAAAGGAGTTTCTCGGAAATCTTTACGGCCCTGTGAGACTTCTTTCTACATTTACTAGCTAATGGAGCATTCTGTGGCTCGTTGGTCTAGGGGTATGATTCTCGCTAGGTGCGAGAGGTCCCGGTTGAAATCCCGGACGAGCCCGCCTCTCTTTGGATACTCTTTTCTTGAGCAGTATCCATCCATTCTGCCTTCCTTGGCCAATCGCACGCCGCTGTCCAGTAAGACTAGCACTGTGTCTGAGCGTTTTCAAGCCTGCGTCTCGCCGATCTTAGTTCCTCGTCTTCAATTTAAACTTGGTCGACCACTTAACTCTGTGGTTTAGAGCGCTTGCGCTGAAAAGTGGTGTCATTTTTGAGATGGCTCAGATGGGCAGCGCTGCAGGGTAGCCGCTCATGTTCACTCAAGCCTTGACATTTTTCTCAACATTGGTTTGGGATGGCTACCTAGCCAGTGGAGATTTGGCAGAAAGGAGTTTCTCGAAATCTTCACGGCCCTGTGAGACTTCTTTCTACATTTACTAGCTAGGGGAGCATTCTGTGGCTCGTTGGTCTGGGGTATGATTCTCGCTAGGTGCGAGAGGTCCCGGTTGAAATCCCGGACGAGCCCTTTTCAGCGACTATTTTTGGAACGGACTCTGTAAATCGAGGCGGTGAAATAAATGGTCTGGGGAATACAGGCTTTTTGGGCTATGGCTCGTTGGTCTGGGGTATGATTCTCGCTAGGTGCGAGAGGTCCCGGTTGAAATCCCGGACGAGCCCAACTGCAGCTTTGAGGAGCGGCAGTTCATTCTGGTTTCTTTGGCTCATTTGCACAGCATAGTTAGGTACTTTTCTTTCAATGTTGACGTCTCGTCCTTCTACTTGGTCTCTCACCCACGGCTTATGCTATGCTTAGTGGTTACCTCGGTGGGTTAGAGATTTTCCAAACCAGGCTGAAATAGCTCAGTTGAGAGCGTTAGATTGAAGATCTAAAGGTCCCTGGTTCTATCCCGGTTTCGCACAGGGAGCGTGGAGACCTTTTGGACAGCATACTGATACTGCTGGTCAGCTGCTTTTCTCAGTGCCTCCTTCTGAGTTCTACACTGCAAAAAGAAGGGAAGACGACCCTGTCTCTGCTTGGTTCCATGGTGTAACGGTTAGCACTCTGGACTCTGAATCCAGCGATCCGAGTTCAAATCTCGGTGGAACCTGCTGTCTTTTGACTGGCAGTGCTCTGCAAAGAGGATCCCACGCCACAACCTTCTCTTTGGCAGCGTGTCTTCAAAGGGTGTGCTACAGTGGCCTCCTTTAACCGTGCCCCAATCGCACGCCGCCTCAAGTAAAACTAGCAGTGTGTCTGCACGTTTTCAAGCCTGCTTCTCACGATCTTAGTTCCTCGCCTTCAATTTAAACTTGGTCGATCACTTAACTCGGTGGCTTAGAGAGCTTGCGCTGAAAAGAGGTGTTGTTTTTGAGATGGCTCACATGGGTCACAAGAGCAGGGTAGCCGTCTGCGGTTCACTCAAGCCTTGACATTTTTCTCAACATTGGTTTGGGATGGCTACCCTAGCCAGTGGAGATTTGGCAGAAAGGAGTTTCTCGGAAATCTTTACGGCCCTGTGAGACTTCTTTCTACATTTACTAGCTAGGGGTGTTCAGTGGCTCGTTGGTCTAGGGGTATGATTCTCGCTGGTGCGAGAGGTCCCGGTTCAAATCCCGGACGAGCCCGCCTCTCTTTGGATACTCTTTTCTTGAGCAGTATCCTTCCATTCTGCCTTCCTTGGCCAATCGCACGCCGCCTTCAAGTTAGACTAGCACTGTGTCTGGCGTTTTCAAGCCTGCTTCTCGCCGATCTTAGTTCCTCGTCTGCACTTTAAACTCGGTCGATCACTTAACTCGGTGGCTTAGGCGCTTGCGCTGAAAAGTGGTGTCATTTTTGAGATGGCTCAGATGGGCAGCGCTGCAGGGTAGCCGCTCATGGTTCACTCAAGCCTTGACATTTTTCTCAACATTGGTTTGGGATGGCTACCCTAGCCAGTGAAGATATGGCAGAAAGGAGTTTCTCGGAAATCTTTACGGCCCTGTGAGCCTTCTTTCTACATTTACTAGCTAGGGGAGCATTCTGTGGCTCGTTGGTCTAGGGGTATGATTCTCGCTAGGTGCGAGAGGTCCCGGTTCAAATCCCGGACGAGCCCAACTGCAGCTTTGAGCAGCGGCAGTTCATTCTGGTTTCTTTGGCTCATTTGCACAGCATAGTTAGGTACTTGTCTTTGAATGTTGACGCCTCGTCCTTCTACTTGGTCTCTCACCTCGACTTGCGTTGCTTTGAGCGGTTAGCTCAGTCAGTTAGAGATTGGCTCACGAGGCGAAATAGCTCAGTTGAGGCGTTAGATTGAAGATCTAAAGATCCCGGTTTTCCGGCAGAGGGGAGCAGGGAGACCTTTTGGACAGCATACTGATACTCGCGGGTTGGCTGCGTTTCTCAGAGCCTCCTTCTGAGTTCTACACTGCAATCAGAAGGAAGACGACCCTGTTTCTGCTTGGTTCCATGGTGTAACGGTTAGCACTCTGGACTCTGAATCCAGCGATCCGAGTTCAAATCTCGGTGGAACCTGCTGTCTTTTGACTGGCAGTGCTCGCAAAGAGGATCCCACGCCACAACCTTCTCTGTGGCAGCGTGTCTAGAAAGGGTGTGCTACAATGGCCTCCTTTAACTGCGTGCCCCAATCGCACGCCGCCTTCAAGTTAGACTAGCACTGTGTCTGCGCATTTTGAAGCCTGCTTCTCACGATCTTAGTTCCTCGCCTGCACTTTAAACTCGGTCGATCACTTAACTCGGTGGCTTAGGCGCTTGCGCTGAAAAGAGGTGTTTTTTGAGATTCCTCAGATGGCCCGCGCTGCAGGGCAGCCGCCTGAGGTTCACTCAATCCTTGACATTTTTCTCAACATTGGTATGGGATGGCAGAAAGGAGTTTCTCGGAAATCTTCACGGCCCTGTGAGCCTTCTTTCTACATTTACTAGCTAGGGGAGCATTCTGTGGCTCGTTGGTCTAGGGGTATGATTCTCGCTAGGTGCGAGAGGTCCCGGTTCAAATCCCGGACGAGCCCACCTGCACCTTTGAGGAGTGGCCATTAACTCTGATTTATTTGGCTCATTTGCACAGCATAGTTAGGTACTTTTCTTTCAATGTTGACGTCTCGTCCTTCTACTTAGTCTCTCACCCACGGCTTATGCTATGCTTAGTGGTTACCTCGGTGGGTTAGAGATTTTCCAAACCAGGCTGAAATAGCTCAGTTGGGAGAGCGTTAGACTGAAGATCTAAAGGTCCCTGGTTCTATCCCGGTTTCGCACAGGGGAGCGTGGAGACCTTTTGGAAACCATACTGATACTCGCGGGTTGGCTGCGTTTCTCAGAGCCTCCTTCTGAGTTCTACACTGAAAAAAGAAGGGAAGACGACCCTGTTTCTGCTTGGTTCCATGGTGTAACGGTTAGCACTCTGGACTCTGAATCCAGCGATCCGAGTTCAAATCTCGGTGGAACCTGCTGTCTTTTGACTGGCAGTGCTCGGCAAAGAGGATCCCACGTCACAACCTTCTCTTTGGCAGCTTGTCTAGAAAGGGTGTGCTACAGTGGCCTCCTTTAACCGTGCCCTAATCGCACGCCGCCTCAAGTAAAACTAGCAGTGTGTCTGCGTTTTCAAGCCTGCTTCTCACGATCTTAGTTCCTCGTCTGCACTTTAAACTCGGTCGATCACTTAACTCGGTGGCTTTGAGCGCTTGCGCTGAAAAGAGGTGTTTTTTTGAGATTCCTCAGATGGCCCGCGCTGCAGGGCAGCCGTCTGAGGTTCACTCAATCCTTGACATTTTTCTCAACATTGGTTTGGGATGGCAGAAAGGAGTTTCTCGGAAATCTTCACGGCCCTGTGAGCCTTCTTTCTACATTTACTAGCTAGGGGAGCATTCTGTGGCTCGTTGGTCTGGGGTATGATTCTCGCTAGGGTGCGAGAGGTCCCGGTTGAAATCCCGGACGAGCCCACCTGCACCTTTGAAACCGCTGTCTTTGAGGAGTGGCCATTAACTCTGATTTATTTGGCTCATTTGCACAGCATAGTTAGGTACTTGTCTTTCAATGTTGACGTCTCGTCCTTCTACTTAGTCTCTCACCTACGACTTGCGTTGCTTTGAGCGGTTAGCTCAGTCAGTTAGAGATTGGCTCACGAGGCGAAATAGCTCAGTTGGGAGAGCGTTAGACTGAAGATCTAAAGGTCCCTGGTTCTATCCCGGTTTCGCACAGGGAGCGTGGAGACCTTTTGGACAGCATACTGATACTCGCGGGTTGGCTGCGTTTCTCAGAGCCTCCTTCTGAGTTCTACACTGCAATCAGAAGGAAGACGACCCTGTCTCTGCTTGGTTCCATGGTGTAACGGTTAGCACTCTGGACTTTGAATCCAGTGATCCGAGTTCAAATCTCGTGGAACCTGCTGGCTTTTGACTGGCAGTGCTCTGCAAAGAGGATCCCACGTCACAACCTTCTCTTTGGCAGCGTGTCTTCAAAGGGTGTGCTACAATGGCCTCCTTTAACTGCGTGCCCCAATCGCACGCCGCCTCAAGTAAAACTAGCAGTGTGTCTGCACGTTTTCAAGCCTGCTTCTCACGATCTTAGTTCCTCGCCTGCACTTTAAACTCGGTCGATCACTTAACTCGGTGGCTTAGAGCGCTTGCGCTGAAAAGTGGTGTCATTTTTGAGATGGCTCAGATGGGCAGCGCTGCAGGGTAGCCGCTCATGTTCACTCAAGCCTCGTGTCCTTTGTCTAGACATTTTTCTTAACATTGGTTTGTTGATGGCTACCCAAGCAAGTGGAGATATGGCAGAGAGGAGTTTCTCGGAAATCTTCACGGCCCTGTGAGCCTTCTTTCTGCATTTGCTAGTTTTAGGAGCGTTCCGTGGCTCGTTGGTCTAGGGGTATGATTCTCGCTTTGGGTGCGAGAGGTCCCGGGTTCAAATCCCGGACGAGCCCACCTGCACCTTTGAGGAGTGGCCATTAACTCTGATTTATTTGGCTCATTTGCACAGCATTGTTAGGTACTTGGCTTTGAATGTTGACGTCTCGTCCTTCTACTTGGTCTCTCACCTACGACTTGCGTTGCTTTGAGCGGTTAGCTCAGTCAGTTAGAGATTGGCTCACCGAGGCCGAAATAGCTCAGTTGAGAGCGTTAGATTGAAGATCTAAAGATCCCGGTTTTCCGGCAGAGGGGAGCAGGGAGACCTTTTGGAAACCATACTGATACTCGCGGGTTGGCTGCGTTTCTCAGAGCCTCCTTCTGAGTTCTACACTGCAAAAAGAAGGGAAGACGACCCTGTCTCTGCTTGGTTCCATGGTGTAACGGTTAGCACTCTGGACTCTGAATCCAGCGATCCGAGTTCAAATCTCGGTGGAACCTGTTGGTTTTTGACTGGCAGTGCTCAGCAGAGAGGAGCCTTCTCTGTGGCAGCGTGTCTTCAAAGGGTGTTCTACAGTGCCCTCTTTTAACCGTGCCCCAATCGCACGCCGCTGTCCAGTAAGACTAGCACTGTGTCTGAGCGTTTTCAAGCCTGCTTCTCACGATCTTAGTTCCTCGTCTGCACTTTAAACTCGGTCGATCACTTAACTCGGTGGCTTAGAGAGCTTGCGCTGAAAAGTGGTGTCATTTTTGAGATGGCTCAGATGGGCAGCGCTGCAGGGTAGCCGCTCATGTTCACTCAAGCCTTGACATTTTTCTCAACATTGGTTTGGGATGGCTACCTAGCCAGTGGAGATTTGGCAGAAAGGAGTTTCTCGAAATCTTCACGGCCCTGTGAGCCTTCTTTCTACATTTACTAGCTAATGGAGCATTCTGTGGCTCGTTGGTCTAGGGGTATGATTCTCGCTTTGGTGCGAGAGGTCCCGGTTGAAATCCCGGACGAGCCCGCCTCTCTCTTTGGATACTCTTTTCTTGAGCAGTATCCATCCATTCTGCCTTCCTTGGCCAATCGCACGCCGCTGTCCAGTAAGACTAGCACTGTGTCTGCGCATTTTGAAGTCTGCTTCTCGCCGATCTTAGTTCCTCGCCTGCACTTTAAACTTGGTCGACTGCTTAACTCGGTGGCTTAGGCGCTTGCGCTGAAAAGTGGTGTCATTTTTGAGATGGCTCAGATGGGCAGCGCTGCAGGGTAGCCGCCTGCGGTTCACTCAAGCCTTGACATTTTTCTCAACATTGGTTTGGGATGGCTACCTAGCCAG